>NW_007246167.1:0-127915 GCF_000164805.1 Carlito syrichta
GATTCTTGCCTGGTGATATAGTATCCATTTTGTCATTCTATGTCTTTTCAGTGGTGCGTTTAGTCCATTCACATTCAGACTAATTATTGAAATGTGAGAGTTCGTCCCTATCATTGAGTTCTTATTGAGTTGTTGTTCTTCCACTTGGTTTTTTCTTTTTTCTTTTTGTCTTTCTTTTGGTTTTGGGGTTGGTTCGTGTATATTTTATTCTTTTCCCTGTACTCTTGTGAAGAACATTGTTCTTTTTTCCTTTTCTTCTGTGTTTAGTACTTTCTTAAGTGTTTCATGTAGAGATGGTTTGGTGGCAGCATAGGTTCTTAGGGATTGGATATCTGGGAAAGATTTTAATTCTCCCTCACTGATGAAGCTTAGCTTGGCCGGGTAGGTTATTCTTGGTTGAAATTGTTTATCTTTCACGACTTTGAAGATAGGGCTCCAAGCTCTCCTAGCCTGCAGGGTTTCTGCAGATAAATCTGCTGCTATTCTGATTGGTCTTCCATGGTAGGTGATCTGGCCTTTTTCTCTTGCTGCCTTTAGGATTTTTTCTTTTGTACCTACTTTATTTAGGTGAATTATTATGTGTCTAAGAGTTGGTCTTCTCATTTGTTGTCTTGCAGGGGTTCTCTGAATCTCTTGTGTTTGAATTTTTGCATCACTGATTAGATAAGGGAAGTTTTCTTGATGATCTCATGGAAAGTTTGTTCCAATGTGGTCTCTGTGTCTCTTTCTGCCTCAGGGAGTCCGATTATTCTTAGGTTAGACCTCTTGAGGTAGTCACTCATCTCTTGACGGTTTTGTTCTGTCTTTTTGAGCTTATTTTCTGTGTTTTTAAGAGTTTGGGTTATTTCTATATTCTGGTCCTCAAGTTCTGAGATTCTTTCTTCTGCTTGGGTAATTCTGTTTTCCATGCTTATCAATTTGTTATTTATTTCATTCACAGTATTCTTTATTACTGTTATCTCAGATATCAGCTCCTTTCTAGTTTCTTTTTGTGTCTCCTCAATTCTTTTTAATCTCTCCATTATTGTTTTGATATCTACATTTGCAATTTGAGACCCTTCATTCTGGGGGCTTTTCATTGTTTGCATTCCAAAGTCAGTTTCTCAGTGTCTGCTCTCCCAGGTGTCTGGGAGAGACCTATACTCTTTTTTGGTTTTTCTTCATTTCTGTAGATTTTTCTCCCTCTCCCCCTTTCCTTCCCCCTCTTCAATTCTGTTTTTGAGGGAAGGTGGGGTTGCTTTTATTTCTCTTCTGCAATGGCCTGTTCTTCCTTATCAGGGTCTTCTGGCTTTGTTCACTTTTTGCTCTGCTTTACAGTCTGTCTATTCAGCAGTATGCAGTCTTGGTCCCTAGATTTTAAAAGGGAGCATATAGAAGAGGAAAATAATGGAGAAAGGGGAGGTCAATAGGGAATTAGAAAGAGAGAAGTGCGAGAGGGAAAACAGATATACATACCAACTATCAGGTGAAGAAGAGACACAGGGCTGGGAAGAGGTGAAGAAAGACACGTAAGAAAGATTCCCTAAAGAGTATTGATAGCTACACAGAGACAGACCAATAAAATCGAGAAACAGTGTAAGTCAGTAGGTAAACAACAGACGTGATCTAAACCAACAGTTACAGTGATAAAATCATAAGTCAAAATAAGCAAAAGAGAGAAGTGCGAGAGGGAAAACAGATATACATACCAACTATCAGGTGAGAAAGAGACACAGGGTGGGAAGAAGTGAAGAAAGGTAAGAAAGATTCCCTAAAGAGTACTGATAGTTACACAGAGACAGGCCAATAAAATCGAGAAACAGTGTAAGTCAGAAGGTAAACACCAAACGTGATCTAAACCAACAGTTTCAATGATAAAATCATAAGTCAAAGTAAGCGATCAGACTAGAGTCACTTCTGTGATCTCCGATTCCAGCCTCTCCCTTTTGTTTTTCGTTGCAGCGTAGGGGTGGGGCTTTGTCTCCAGTTTCGCGCTGTTGCCTTAGGAACTGAGGTAAAGTTTGTTGATAGGTGGGCGGGGCGGTGGAATTCTCTGCCTGGAGAATAGCAAAGTAGTTTACCCAGATCTGTTTTTCTCCACTTGTCTGGGTCCCTTGGCTTGGGGTCTCACACTGAGTGCCTCAGCCAGGGTGGACCTGGAGTTCCAGAGCTCCAAAGCTCCAAAGGGCAGGCAGTGGGCGGCAAGAGTGGTTCTGGGCCCCCCACAGGGTACTTCAGCCAGGAATGGGACTGGTGTCTCTGAGGGGCGGGCGCCCAGAGCCTCCCTGTGTGACCGGCGGTGCCGGGTGCCGGGCTGGAGACAATGCAGCTGGGGAGAGAGCTGGAGGGGGCAGGAACCCTAAACTCCCAGCACGCAGTGGAATAGCAGCAGCGAGAGGCTGCAATATCTGGCCTTAGGAAATGAGGTAAAGTTTGTTGATAGGTGGGCGGGGCAGTGGAAGTCTCTGCCTGGAGAATGGCGAGGCAGTTTAAGCAGATCTGTTTTTCTCCACTTGTCTGGGTCCTCTGGTTGGGGTCTCATGCTGAGTGCCTCAGCCAGGGTGGACCCAGAGTTCCAGAGCTCCAAAGTTCCAAAGGGCAGGCAGTGAGCGGCGAGAGTGGCGCTGGGCCCCCTACAGAGTACTTCAGCCAGGAATGGGACCGGTGTCTCTGAGGGGCAGGCACCCAGAGCCTCCCTGTGTGACCAGCGGCTTGGTGCCAGGTGCCCGGGCTGGAGACAATGCAGCCAGGGAGGGATCTGGAGGGGGCTGGGACCGGAGAATTCCACACATGCAGTAGAACAGCAGCAGTGGGGGTGGCACAATATCTGTCCCTGTGTGGTACTGAAGTTCCCGGGCCTGGCATCAGCATGGTTGGTGGTGGGCTGGGGGATGGGGGAAGAGAAGTAATAGCCTTTTTGGGAACTCATGTTCAGAGAATCTCACCAGTTCACCTATGCCATCGCCATCTTGCCTCCCTATCTGTCTTCTTTTGTACCACTTTTTAAAAAATCCAGTCCTCTTTTGATGGACAGCATGGTTGCTTCCAGGTTCTTGCTATTGTGGACAATGCTGTGATAAACATACGTGTGCAGGATTCCTTTTGATAGAGTGATTTGAGTTCTTCAGGGTATATTCCCAGCAGGGAGATTGCAGGGTCATATGGGAGGTCAATATTTTGAGCTTTTAGGAATCGCCATACTGTTTTCCACAGAGGTTGCACTAGTTTGCACTCCCACCAACAGTGTAGAAGTGCTCCCTTTTCATTACACCCTCTCCAGCAACTGTTATTTTTTGAGTTATTGATAATTGCCATTTTGACTGGAGTTAGGTGGTATCTCAGTGTGGTTTTGATTTGCATCTCCCTGATGATTAGTGAGGTTGAACATTTTTTATGTGTCTGTTGGCTGCTCAGATGTCTTCCTTTGAGAAGTGTCTGTTCATATCTTTTGCCCATTTTATAATGGGGTTGTTTGTATTTTCTTTTCAGTAAGTTTGAATTCCTTGTAGATCCAAGATGCTAAGCCTTTGTCAGACCTGGAGTTGGCAAATACTTGTTCCCAGTCTGTAGGCTGTCTCCCTGCTCTCTTGATGGTTTCTTTGGCTTTGCAGAAGCTTGTTAGTTTAATGAGGTCCCACTTGTCTGTTGTATCCCTTATGGCCTGTGGGTTTCGAGTTTTGTTCAGGAATTGGATGCCAGTTCCAATTTCCATGAGGTTATGTCCTTCATTTTCTAAGGTTCTTAGTTTTATATTTAGGTCCCTGATCCATTTGGAGTTAATTTTTGTGTATGGGGATGGATAGGGGTCCTATTTCAATCTTCTGCATGTGGTCAGCCAGTTTTCCCAGCACCATTTACTGAATAGATTCTCCTCTCCCCAGTGGTAGGTGGTGGAGGCTTTGTCAAAGATGAGTTGGTTGAGAAATTGAGGTTTTGTTTCTGGAATCTCAAATCTATTCCATTGTTCTATATGCCTGTTCCTGTACCAATACCAAGCTGTTTTGATTATTGTAGCTTTATAGTAAAGTTTGAAGTCTGGTAATGTGATACCACCTGCAAAGTAAGAGGGCATACATAAAGAATAGGAGATTGAACAAACAGAAGTAAAAGAAATTCCTCTACCCTTGAATAACAGAATTAAAGAAGACTGTGATGTGGAGGGAAGGAAAAAGTAGGGAGGGGGAAAAAAACCGCACAAATGAAGAAAAACCAAAAGAAGAATATAAGTCTCACACAGACCCCTGGGAAATCAGACACTGAGAAAACAGATTCCAGAACACAAATGATGAAGAGCCCCCAGAATGACTGGTCACATGCAACAAACCCAGACATCAAGACATTAATAGAGAGAATTAAAAAAATTGAGGAGAGACAAGAGGAAAATAGGAAGGAGCTGATGTCAGAAATAACAACAGTAAAGAATACTGTGATGGAAATAAATAACAAACTAATAAGCATGGAAAGTAGAATTAGCCAAGCAGAAGAAAGAATCTCAGGGTTTATTTTCTTAATAGCAAATTTGATAAAGCAGAAATTTTTAATTTTGATGAAATCCAATATATCTTTATTTTTTCCTTTTGTCTATTGCTAGTACTTTTTGTATTCTGTTTAAGAAATACTTGCCTACCCCAAGGTAAAAAACATATTCTCCTATGTCTTCTTTTAGAAGTCTTATGTTCCTAGCTTTTATGTGTCGATCTTAGAGTCATTTTAAAGTGATTTTTTTTTCGGATAAACTGAAGTGGGGTCTAAGTTTCCTATTTTTTTTCCTTCATAAAACTATTCTGCTTTTTTGGTACTGTTCATTCAACTTATTTTTCTTTTTATAGCTTCTTAGTTAAGAGCTTAGATCATTGATTTGACATCTCTCTTCTAATCTTTAAACTTCATTTGCAACTTCCAAATGATTTATGTTATATTTTAATTATTATTCTTCTAAAATATTTATATTTTTCCTTTTAATTTTTCTTTGACTAATGTGTTCTTTTGAAGTGTTTTTATTTTGCTTTCTTCTGCTATCTATCTTAATGTTATATGATAAGCAATATATTTATTCATGTAATAATACATTTGTAATGTAATATAACGTAATATATTTTCAATTTAATTTTGCGTGTGTTCGTGAGCATGTTTTGTATGATTTCAATCATTAGTGATATATTGAGATACATATTATAGCCTGGCATATAAAGTGTTTTAGTTAGAGTTTCCTGTGCAGTAGAAAAACATGTATATTCTTTGATTGCTAGATGTAATATTCTAGAAATGCAATTAGGTCAAGTTAGTTGATTGTGTTTTTCAAATATCCTATATATTTGCTTTATTTTCCTATATATTGGTTCTGTTATACACTGAGAGGGATGTTAAAGACTTTTTTTTTTTTTTTGAGTTGGAGTCTCACTCTGTTGCCCAGACTGGAGTGCAGTGGCCACTCCTGGCCACTGCAGCCTCGACCTGCTGGGCTCCGGCGATCCTTCCACCTCAGCCTTCCGAGTAGCCGGGATTACAGGCACGCGCTACCACGCCCGGCTGATTTTTTGATTCATTGTAGAGATGAGGTCTCGCCACGTTGCCCAGGTGGGTCTCGAACACTCAGTCTCAGGCAATCCACTCACCTCAGCCTCCCAAAGGGCAGGATTACAAGTTGAGCCACCAAGTCCGGCATGTTAAAGACTTTAACCATAATTGTTCATCTGGCTATTTCTCCCTTAAATTCTGTCAAATACACACACATTTAGAAATGTATTCTTTTGATAATGATGTTCTTGTAATCATGGACCATTCAGCATTCATCTTTATTTCTTTGCTCTGTAGTCTACCTTAATACAGTCACATCAGATTTCTTACTCTTGATGTATGAGTGTTTTATTATTTGATACCTTTGTATGTTCAGTGTGGTAATATCTTTAAAATGTTTCTCATAAACAATGTATAGTTGACTCTTCCTTTTAAAAGTCTCCAGTTAGCTGGGCTTGGTGGCTCAGCTTATAATCCCGTGCCTTTTGGAGGCTGAGGTGAGTGGATTGCCTGAGCCCACAGGTTCGAGACCGTCCTGGGCAGTGAGACCTCATCTCTACAATTAAAAAAAAAATCAGCCACGCATGGTAGTGCTTGTCTGTATTCCCGGCTACTTTGAAGGCTGAGGCAGAAGGATCACTGGAACCCAGTGGGTCAAGGCTGCGGTGACTGGGAGCAGCCATTGCACTCCAGTCTGGGCCACCGAGTGAGACTCCAACTCAAAAATAAATAAATAAATAAAAAATAAAAATGAAAAAAACCTCCAGTTTTAGTCTCTTCCATTTTACTGTAGTGTTTATCTCATTTATGAAACACTTTGGTGTCCCAGGTTTACTGTAATTTTTCAAAATCCAACTATCTAAGGTAGGCTGAGGAAAATGAATTTACTTAAGGAAAAAGAGAGTCTTCTAAAGATAGTCCAGTCATTGACAAACAGACAACAGTCCAATTTTTATATTTCAAGCAATGGGACAGCTTTAACTCAAGATGCCCAAGTGTTGACAAATAATTTCTACACCTATACAAACACATAATAGTATCTTCTGATGAAAACTAGCCATCTAAATGACACATACATAGTTTTGAGAATAGTCCTTATAGCCCCTATAAAGAAGCTTGATCAGAGCCTGATGGTGAAGATGTACAAGATTATTATCCAAGGACTTGTTTTTACCTCTGTTAAAAGTTAATGCATATTAAAGAGTGTCTACTTAGACTATCGATTCTACATTTGCCACAATTACAGTGAAGATACAAATAGAATACAATCATAGTCATATTTTTTGAAATTCTGTGTAAACTATAATATCCTGTCAATGTTAATGACATTTGAAGTGTCCTGTCAAAACAGTTGCAGCTATGTTATGTGTAAAACATATCAAATAAGCTCCACAAACTTGTATTTTTTCATTAAGCTTACTTTCATTGTTTTCCTATGGATGAACTTAAAAATAATTTTGTTTCTTAATTAAGATGCTATGCATGAAGATCCTGAATAATTTAAGACAATTGTTCATTTAAATGGTTACTAATTACACCCTCTTGGCATAGTTATTGTATTATTACTACACTTAGGAATAATATGCTGCACTATTTAGACTTGAAAATATTTCTGACATTTTAATGAACACACCACTTAGTTACATTTGACAGGATTTGCAGTGAACCACAAAGGATTAAAAAATGTCATTTAAGGGTTGTAGATAATTAAACTGGCTCAATATAAGAAGCCTCATAAGGAAGTTAAAATTATGGAGAATTTTGCTGAGTTGAAAATGTGTTTTACAAAATGACTTTAGGTTTGTTACTTTAAAATACAAGATGAAGGGAATCCAGGGATACCTTGTTCTCACCTCATATTTTTTCATTTGCATAAACTATTTTATCTTTCAATATCTCTTTTGATATTTCATTTTGATCCTTGAATAAATTAGTATTATTTAAAATAAATAAATGTTGACTTTGAAATACTGCTAGATATATTCATTGCAACGCACCAGATGGAAACTGGTGCAAATCAGTCACAAAAAGCCTCACAGATCAGGTTTCCAATCAATTTTAAATCGAAATATAAATTTTAGGTAGATATGATTTCAAAAAAAGACAAGGTAAGAATTATTATTAGTTTCAAAATAATGATTTTACTTGCTTATCAGCACAGTTGACCTTTCTTCATAGTACTATGGTCTCCTAAGTACTATAGGAGTATTGTAATTATATTTATGCCTTCCTATATCTACAAATTTGATTATTGTTATATGTTTATGGATCATTAATTTTTTCTATTCCGGCAATATCTCTATAGTCAAGTTCCTGAGGGATTCTTGTTTGATATTTTCTGTTTCAATTATATGCATTGTGTATTTACTATTATAGATTTGAATAATGACATATTCTCCAAGTGGCTATAAATTTGATGTGAAAACTCTCTGGAGAATTCTGTAAACTTTCACATCTGCTAGAGAATCCAATGAGAGCATCTCTAATAAGGAATTCCTGGAACAAGGAATTAAAGATTATCTATTTTTTAGAAGACATGACAAGTTAGTGAACACCTTTCTTTACATAAAAAGTCAATTTCTGTATTCTGTTAAGTGATAGTTTCCTAACTATTGATCAAGCATTTTGTTTTATTAGCTATTTTTTGTCTTTAAAATGCATAAACATAAAACTGTGTCACATTGTATATGTGAGAGGGGGATCCCAAAAATCTGGAATTTATTTATTAAAAAAATGTGTGTGTTTAAACTTTAGTCACCTTCAAAGAACTCTGTTTGATGCAGTACACCTATCAAGACACTTTTTCTAATGCTCAAAGCAGTTTCTGAATTCTTCAATTTTGATGCCTTTTAGTGCTTCTGCCATTTTGTTTGTTTGTTTCACTTCTTCCACATAGGCAAAATGTTTCCCCTTTAGGACTTTTTTTGTCTGAGAAAGAAACAAACAAATTGCTCTGGGTGAGATCAGATGCATAGAGAGAGTGGGACATGGGGGGGACGGGGGTCCTGTGGTTTTAGGTCAAAAACTGCTGAACACTAGCATGATGTGGGCAGGTTCGTTGTCATGGTGGAAGAGCCCGTCAGCTGTGTGCCACAACTCAGGACATTTCTTCGGTAAATTGGGACAAAACCGTCTCAAAACTTCAAGATACAAACTTTATTTGACTGATCTGGAGTAATACATTCTGGCTGTTATACAAGGGGCCCCTCCTCCATAAGATAATTCTGTTTTTTGGGAGGTACTACCTCGTATTACTAACAATGATCTTGTATAGCTCTACTCAAAGCATGTTATACTTTCATGAAGAAATAAGGAAAATAATTTTCTTTTTTTTTTTTTTTTGAGTTGGAGTCTCACTCTGTCGCCCAGACTGGAGTGCAGTGGCCGCTCCCGGCCACTGCAGCCTCGACCTGCTGGGCTCCGGCCATCCTTCCACCTCATCTGTCTCTGTTTGAAGAAAATAAAATTCTTAAAATTTGTGAAATTTTATCACACTAGTTGCTTATAGTAAAAAAAATCTGTATGATTTTTTCTAGTTATTGCTTTTAGTAATGAATTGATAGTCCAAATTGTGGAAAGAAAAGAATGACAATGACATGTGCTTCATAGTTGTAATTAAAATATACTGATGAAAAATCATATACTATTACTCATAAGTTATGTACTTCCATTCTTAAAAATCAATTGTTATTATCTCAGATTGTGCTGAAATTCAAGTTGGCCAAATGAAATATTTTCTTCTTTCTTTTGAATTTACTTTATGAGAAGTTACACAGAAATCATAATTTCAAAATATTTAGCACTTATTTACTTGAACACTAGTATTTTCAGAAACCTAGAAATGAAACAGAAACACTCAAGCCAGGCTCAGTGGCTCAGCATGTAATCCCAGCACTTTGGGAGGCTGAGGTGAGTGGATTGTCTGAGTCCACGAGTTTGAGACTCACCTGGGCAACTTGGCGAGACCTCATCTCTACAATAAATCAAAAATTAGCCGGGCATGGTAGCGTGCGCCTGTAGTTCCAGCTACTTGGAAGGCTGAGGCGGAAGGATCGCCAGAGCCCAGCAGGTCGAGGCTGCGGTGGCTGGGAGCGGCCACTGCACTCCAGTCTGGGTGACAGAGTGAGACTCCAACTCAAAAAAAAAAAGAAAAAGAAACACCCTGCATTTGTCACAATAGACTAGGCTATGATTCAAAGCTACCACAAACGTCTAAGTCATTTAACAAAAAATCGATCTCATTCTCTCTCACATTACAGGTCCACTCAAGTCAGCAACAGCCAACCTCAGGCTGATTGAGGCTCCTCCACTTAACCACACTATCTGTTGCCCATGGCCTCCTTGGTCACTACTGTAGAGAGCAGAACTCCTGGAGAATAGCCCTTAGAAAGTTAATGGTCTCAGAAATTTAATGTCACTTCTGCTCATGTTTCATGGACATGTACACAGCATGCTTAAATGAAAGGGTGCCAGGAAATGTGTGTTTGAGGGATTAAAACATTTGGCATGCATCAGTGATCCTGCCACATGGATATCTGCCATCCCTGACACCCTGACTGCTACAGTATATGAACTAAAACTCAAATCTCCCTGGGAAAAGCCATACATTATAAAATAACAACTAAAAACTTAGGAACAAATGCTTTTTTCTCCTATAGAATACCTAACTCTTTCTTGTTAACTCAAACAACCTTAACAATTAAGAAAAATTTAAAAAGTATAAAAAAGACATGCCAGTTTATTGTTGTTTTAGTTTCAAGTGAGTGGCTACCATTAATAAAACATGCTCCTCATATTTTCTTCTTTCTTTATTTCTCCATAATTGTATCATAGATTGAACAGATAAAGAGCTGAATTTGAAATAGAGACAGTTTGAAATTAAAATACTATTTACATACATAGTAAGGAAGGTTGTATAGAGAGCAGATCAATTAAATATAAATGACGGGCCAAGGGGAAGAGAAGCATATGAAAGGCAGGGTTTTATCTCATGTGTGTTAGTTTCCTGTGGCTGCTGTACCAGTGACCACAAACTTGGTGGTTTAAGACACAAGAAATATATTCTCTTAAACTTTTGAAGACCAAAAGTTCAAAGTCAATATTACTGGGTCAAAATTACAGTGTTGACAGGGCTTTGCATCCTCTGGAGGATCTACAGGAGAATCCTTCCTTGTTTCTTCCAGCCTCTGGTGGCTGCTGGTATTCCTTGACTTGTGGCCATATGACGTCAATCTCTAAGTCCAGCACCTTCAAATCTTTATACTTAAGTTTGCATTGCCTTCCCCTCTGCGAATATATCAAATCTTGCTCTTATAAGGTTACTTGTGATGGCATTTTGGAGCACCCAGATAAACCAGAATAATCATCTCATCTCAAAATCCTTAATTTAATAACAACTGAGATGACACTTTCACAAGTGAGGTAACATTTACAGGCTCCAGGGATTAGGATCTATTATCTTTGGGGGCCATTATTCAGCTTACCATGCCATATTAAAATTTTATCTTATTTCTGCCTTAAACCTAGAGAAATCTGTCCAAACAGAGGGGTATTCAATGAGATAATGTCTTTAAATAAAGAAATCTAGGAAGGATGCTGGCAGAGCTGGCTTTATGCCCAGGGAAACTCTACAGTTTTCTCTTCAGTATCTTTCAAGAGACAATGGAAGGCCTATCTGACTAAAAGTATCTGCTCCTTCCCAAGCTTGTTATTTTTTAGTCATTCTAGAAAACATGAAGTGAAGAACCCGTTAAAGGAATTTAGGTAAGGAAAGTACATTTGCGTGTACACGTGCGTACACACACACACACACACACACACACACACACACGAATGCTTATATCCACTTTACTCATAATTGCCAAAAGTTGGAAGCAGCCAAGATGTTCTTGAATAAATAAACTGTAGTACATTCAGATAATGGAATATTATTCAGTGCTAAAAAGAAATGGGCCATCAAGTCACAAAATGACACAGAGGAAACTAAATGCATATCACTAAGTAAAAGAAGCTAGTTTGAAAATATTACATACTATAGGATTCCAGTTATATAACAACATTCTGAAAAAAAAATGAAACTATGGAGATAGCAGAAAGATCAGTGGTTGCCAGGGGAAGAAGAGAAGAGAAAGCAGAGCACAGAGGATTCTTGGGGCAATAATTCTATATGACACTATAATGGTTGATATATGTTATTATACATTTATCCAAGCCCATGGAATAAACAACACCAAGAATTAACCTTAATGTAAACTATGTTCTTGTGTGGTAATGATGTGTCAATGTAGGTTCATCAATTGAAACAAATATACTACTTGGAGGGGGATGTTGATAATGGAAGAGGGCATGCAAGTGCACAGATTAAGAGTATAAGAAATCTCTGTACCTTGATTTTAATTGCAGGGGAATAGGATAAGCCTGATTTATGGCTTATACTCCCTTCTAGACATTGTGAATTGGTTTTGTCCCCAAAGAATTTATAACAATAAAAACAAATTCTGCAACTCTTTTAAGTTGATATTACATGGTATCTCCTTATGTCAGGATGTTCTGTCCTAAATCTTCATATTTTTTTTCTATGCTCATGATCCTATGGCCAAATAGAAGATATATCATCACATTATCCCTGCCTCTTGTCATCCTGGGCTTTTAGAGGATTCCAGTCTCATACACATATAACACACACTGCACAAATTTAATAAATTATTTTTTTGATTGACTCTTGGTTCAGGGGATAGGAACCCAATTCTAATCATGTAAGTAAATAGAAAATTTGAAAAGATAAAACTTGAGTATTATAAATATCTACTGTTTCACTTGGACTTTTGCTTCTGAGGACACACATTTTTCTAGTACTCACTTTATTACTCATTGCTGCTTCTCTATTACTCCAAATTATCTTCGACTCTATGAGAAGGAATAAAGAATTCTTGTGCATCACTGAGTTAGAAATTCAAATCACTAGAGAGGAAATGCTTTGTTCCCACTGATTCCAGGTTGAGAAATCCTAAGAAACACTTCAAATGTGGCACTTTGGGTCAAACATCCCCCTTCCCTCCACCTGAGATCTATTGACACTGAATTCAGGGAAGAGTCATCAGGAGAAAACACACTGTTACTGGCAGCCTACAATTTCTACAGGGTCTTTCTCAGAAGATGAGGGAGTCTCTTCAAGACTTATAAGGATGCCTCCTAAATGGTAGATCACTTCAGACTCTCCCCTGTCATTCCTGCTTTGCACAAGAGCAACCTGTCACAATTTCCAAATCCCCAAACATGCTTGAATCTATACTTGACCTCTTGCTCTCTCTGTGTGGATTGTTCACTTTACATCGAGCACCTTTAACATGGAAATGTTTTACTTATCCCCTCAGGTCTGAGATTAAACTTCTCTGTTCTTCCAGAAGTTTTTCCTGTTGTACATGGCCAGACAATGCTCTGTGCTTCCTAAATTGTCCCATAGCACCTCTACCTTTTAAAAAACATTACTTTTGACTGTCTCTCCAACTGGAGTAGGCACCATTTCAGGGCAGTGACCATAGTTTGTTGCCAATGAATACTATGCCAGCAGCTACCAGGTACTTAACAAAATATTGATTGACCTGCTATATGATGCTTGTTGTTTTTTTTTCTGTAGCCACAAGTCGTTTTCTCCTGCAGCCAGAACTATCTGTGATATCTCTTGGCATTCTCATCATCACAGTCACAAAACATTTACTAATAGCCAATGTGATACAAGCAGTAGAGACAACAAGAGGACAATGGCATACAGGGAGACAAAACAATATAAGGTAAAGTGCTTAAAAGCATTGGCTCTGCAGTCCTATTGCTTGATTTCATAACCCTTTTCAATCACTTACAGTGAGATTTTTAGATGAATTACTTAACTCTTCTTTGTCCCACTGTATTCATTTCCAAATTAGGAGTAGTAACAGAACCTTCTATTTGTGAGATCAAAGAAATAAAATACATACACAACTCTTTGAGCAGTATTTGACTCAATAACCATAGCTGGGTGCAGAAGCTCATGTAATCCCAGCAGTTTAGGAGGCAGAGGTGAGAGGACTGTTTAAGCTCAAAGTTTCGACACTAGCCTGAGCAACATGGTGAGATCTTGTACCTACAATAAATCAAAAAATTGATTGGGCATGGTGGTGCATGACTGTGGTTCCAACTACTTGGAAGACTGAGGCTGAAGGATCATCTCAGCCCAGCAGGAGCAGTGTGCGGTGGCCATATGAGTGCCACTGCATACCAGCCTGGGTGACAGAGTGAGACTCCAACTCAAACAAACAGACAAGCATGAATAATGGGACAATCTCCCATCATACTTTGAGTTTGATGACCTGTGTCAACATGGAAAAGATGTGTGGAACCTCTCAAATTATACATGGTAGTAATTCTGGTGCCAGTACTACTACTGTGCATGAATAAGGGAAGTAATAATGATACCAATTACCCTTTTTTATTTTTATTTTGAGTTGGAGTCATACAATATAAATAGAAACATAACATATATATTACATATATAATATTTAGTTAGAGTCTTTCTCTGTCACCCAGGCTAGAATGCAGTGGCACAATCATGGCTCACTACAGACTTGACCTCTTGGGCACATGCTATCCTTCTGCCTGTCTCCTGAGTAGCTGGGACTACAGACAAGTGCTACCACACCAGGCTAATTAAAAAAAAAATATTAGTCCTCCCACAACTGACTGAATGGACCCTTCTGGGCCAAGGGAAATCTGAAAAACTAAATCTCAGACCATAATGGAAAAGAAGATTGGACATGCCTTATTTATATTCCTTCCCTTGTGGAGTTTCAGGCACAACTGACCAGCATTAACATGAAAATAAACAGAGATCATAAGACTGAAAAAGAAGACTCTGTGGCAATAAGACATCAAATTGTAACCTGACTTTGGTCAGATAGTAAGTCCTAAAGAAAAAGAAAAATACTTTACCCCAAAATATGTTTCCTTGACATATTTTGCAGTGATCCTGCAAAACTGTCTCTTAGGGATATTTACATCTATATAGAATTCCCTTCCTGAAGATTCCCAGATAAGATGAACAACTTTTAAGACTTTTATAACTTATTCTCTAGAAAATCTGCTACTTAGAGCCTTTATCTACATATCAAGGACCTTGGCTTCCTCAATCTCTCCTCATCTTAACTCAGCATTTATTTTACTGATTTCAAATTCTTTAGAAAGAGATTAACTCTTTCTAACAACTTCCAATCAGAAAATCTGTGAATCCACCTATGACCTGCAACTCCCAACCCTGGAAATGCCCCACCTTTCCAGACCTGATCAATGTAAACCTCACATGTATTGATTTATGTTTTGTTTGTAACTTCATTCTCCCTAAAAATGTATAAAACCAAGTTATAATTCAACTATTTGGGGCACACGTTCTCAGAACCTCTTGGGACTGCACCATGAACCTAGGTTATTCACATTTGGCTCAGAATAAGCCTCTTTAAATATTTTACAGAGTTTGATATTTTTGTCAACAGCTATGTCTGTGGAGAAGTCAGAAATCAAGATCAGCTATGAGCACCAACGCTAGTAAAAGGGAGTGAAGACAGACGGGCCACAGAGCACTGCTGAGAAACGACTCTTTGAAGCTTCTAGGTCTTCAGCATGACTCAAGACAACCTCGATGTGTATGACTTTGAGGGAGGATGAGAAGCCTGGACCAGAGAGGGTAAATCTTTCTCTTAAAAGAAATATGTTTTGGGCATATAACAATGTAAACCAGGATTTCTGGGGGAGATGACAAATTGAAGCAGTCACACAGTGTTTTCTGGAAGCTATGAAATGGACTTCAAGTTCTGTGATGGGACAACTGGGAGAATTATAATGCCACAACAATAGGAAAATAACGTATAGAAGAGAGCTGTTTTACTCCCTTGTGGAAAGAGCGGAGTGCATGTCCTGTGTGACTGCATTTGTTACTGGGACTTATCGTTTTACTCTTTTTATTTCTTTTGCCTCAAGTTTGCAAACTGTCAGGGACTACTTGGTTTTCCCTAAAATTCTCCCTGTGAGACACAGCCAAGTATGGTCATCTACAATTATACTTGACTCAGGAAAATAAGTTAATCTAATCAAAAAGTAAAGTTGTATATTTCATTTTTCTATCCCAATAAAGAAATTGAGCTTAAAACTCACTAAATGTACGGGGGAAAAGTTTAAATTATTACGTAATGTTTATTCAGATTAATTTTCAGAAATATTTCTAGTACAGAAAGTCATTATTTTAATTCACTTCCCTTCCTTAGATACATTCATCATTTATTTACTTATTTATTCATCCATTTATTCATGCAGTAGGCATTTATTGAATGAATCCTATTTGCAGAGCACTGGACTAGATAGTATGTCTCATTTTTATTAACCCATGGATCTCAATTCAGAATAGAGTTATGTATAAAAATATCAAACTTTGCAAAACATTTAAAGAGGTTTATTATGAACCAAATATAAGTGAGCTAGGCTTGTGGCATAGTCTCAAGGGGTCCTGAGAACATGTACCCAAAGTAGCTGAATTACAACTTGATTTTAAATATTTTTATAGAGAAAGAAGTTACAGGCAAAACATAAATTAATACATGTGAGGTTCACATTGGTCAGACCTAGAAAGGTGGAGCATTTCTAATACAAATATACCACTTTCATATCATAGAAGGTTGCTAGAAGGTTAATTTTATCTTCAACAAACTCACAGCTAAATTCTTGTATTTGCTGCATTATTAAAATAGCCACATCATGCAGTGGAGATTGCATTGCAAGGTCATAAATCTGACACCAAAATAAAATAGTTTTAACAACATGTTTAAATAATACTGCAGAAGGGGAAAAAAGAGTTAGGTGAAAAAAAAATGGATATCTGATACATAGGCTTTTCTGATACTTGATTCTGATATTTTTAGTACAACAAGTCTGGGATAATATGCCTCTGAAAAATAGTACACCACAAGAAATAAATTTTCATATGTCATATTCATATTTGAACACACTTTTCTTCTCATTCTCTCAAACTGGTATTCACTTTGTTTCAAGCTATAAAGAGATTTTCATCTACTTTATCTTCTTGGCTTTTCCTGCTGTTTTTTAATTAAAGTTGAAAGAATTAAAAGAATCAGGGAGCTGTGGTTATACCAGAATGAGAGAAGATCAGGCTGCCAAAGTCACTGAGGTGTATTAGGTCACAGGCTGATTTGGAATTATCATGCACAAAGATTTTTCTTTTCTGGTTTAAAGACTAAATATTAAAATATTTAAAAGCTAGACAGATTATAGAAATCAGAGTTCCAGGTCAGTCTCGTGGAATAAAATTATCTGGGAAAAAAACTTGCTTTTAAAAATTTCTAAGTCTATTTTATGTACTACCTTTGTCAATTTTGGCTATTTATAAATAGTAACATTTTCAGTTTTTCATCTGTTTTGTGAATACTTGATTCTACTTGAAATGGTGTTTATGGAATTTAAATACATATATATAAACACCATTTTAAGTAGAATCAAGTGTGTGTGTGTTATATATATATATACATACACACAAAACTACAATCTATGAAAGCATAATATTGTGATGAATACAGTTACACTATTTTAAATGTAAAATACAGTCTGTAGACAGTGTTTGGAAGCAACTGGGAGTGGCCAGATGTGGAGAGAAGCAGTATCTACCCAGGCTGGAATAACAGCAGGGTATGGCCACCATAACTACTATGCCTGGGCCCAGCAGAACTTGGTTCCTGCTTTGTCCCTTTTCAGACTGACTAACCATGCCTGTGATGGTCGGAGGTGCAATAGTAAAGACATGTTCATGGAAATAGACCCCAGGCTGCTGCAGCCTCCATAGACCTGACTCAAATGCAGAAATCCACTTTTGTCAACTCCAGGTATCATCTGGCTATGCTGTGCCCTGGCAGTAACCCAGCAGTGTGGCCATGTAGGGCCAGGGCAGGTATGGTGTCTGTAGACAACACTCAGGGGGTCCCAGCAGAGGCAGGAGAGAGTAGAGGAAAGAGATGAAATGACAGAAGCTGGACAAAATAAATATTCCTGTTGCCATTATTTCCTATCCAGCCTCCCCAATTTTCCTTAGGTGGCCCAATGAATCCTTGGTTGTTCCAGGACCAATCAACAACCACATGACCACTTGCTTACCTACCTCAGAGAGGACAAGTCTTCTATAGCTGCTTCCATCCCTCTGTTTTGAACCTCAGAAGCAACTGGAGGTTATGCAGTTGGACTCTCTGGACTTCAATTTCCCCAGCTGCAAAGAAAGTCAAGTGAACTTGTGCAGGGGGCCAGCCCCTGTAGAGAGATTTAGGGGGTCCCTAGAAGGTGTGGCGGTGTTGGCGATTATTCTGGAGAAATAAAGAGAAAGAAAGAGAGAGATGAGGGGAGAAAGAAAGAGACTGGACTCTGTCTAGTGCAGAAGCCAATTCCGTAGGATAGATATTAAAAGAAAGAAAGAAAGAGACTGGACTCTTCAGTCGCTGGGATTCTTGTTCACCTGTTGTTATTATCCTCTTCCTGACCTAGATCTTGGGTTGCTTGAGTGACTGCCTGTTTCAACTATTTAATGGCTACTTATTTCCCACAGAACAACACTGAAGGTTCTAGGTGCACTGCTCTAGGCTCTTCTGCCCTCTTCAGCCTCAACTTTCACTGTGTGTGTCCTCTGGTCCTCACTTATTATAGTTGGTGAAGATTTAGAATGAGGAATGAAGCCTCCAGCCAATCTCCATGCTTTGAGGACCATATTCTTCACTAGGATTGTTGCCCCTCTCCCCACCATGAGGATCCTTTCTTACCTCCCACCCTAGTCTCTCCTTCCACAAGTTCCCATGGCACCTTGTATAATCACCTGCATCTAAATTAGTCTTACACAGGATCAAGATTTCTGACATCATCCAAGTATTTGGACTTCTCCACCAGACTTTTTGTTTTTTGTCAGGGGGAGGGCAGGTCTGGGCTTGGTCTTTGTATATCCCTGGCACAAAGACAGTCTTGCTGCATTGGTAATGCACAAAATATTACTATATTCCAGAGTTCAGCTAACAGATAATTTTGTAACAAGATAAAAACATCATAATAAGTTTAACTGACTACATAATATTTTGTGACAATTTCATTAATACTTTATGAAATAATAAAAGAAGTATATATTTTCAGTGAGCACTCTTCAGTTGATCAGGCATTTTGACTTATTTTGCCATGCAATTTATAATTGAATTAATCAATATATTTAAGCCAGTTGTGTTTTCATAGGATTAAAATTTCCTTACTGATTTTTTTGGCATTATAGTGGTAAATAATCACTAAAGGCTTTTTCTCTCTGTTAACTAAACACAGTGTTTCAGATGTTGACAAAGAAGGCTGGCATTGAAAATGTCACTTATCTTTCAAATAAGGCAGTCTAAACACAAATGAGGTTTTGAGAAAGCTGCACTGACTGTTCACAGATATTCAGTTTTTAATTTACAAACATATTTTAGTCTTTTCACAGGTGCTGCTTTTAACTCAAACAATCCCAACTCAACTTGAGTGTGCATGTGAACAGAAGTTTGTATGTGAATGTGCACATAAGATGGTTATGTTTTTAGCTTGATTGCAGTTGAGTTTAGCAACTACACTGTGCTAGATATCAGAGATACAAAGATATCAGAGATACAAAGATAAATAGGACATGACTGATTACTACCCTCTAGATAGATACAACTTGGTAGTAAGGGAACATAAGATAATTTAATACATATGTGAGTATTGTGATTGTTTTAGACTGCAATAAGAGAACTCAATCCAGTCTGAAGCAGTCATTGATGATAGTCAGTTTACAACCCTTTTTTAAAAAAATGATGTGATATGTATGTGGGCTCTTGACAGATGAGAGCTCTTAAAAGTCTAGGGCTGAAGAAAGTGAAGGGAAAAAAGAATCATGTAAGCACCATTCACACAGTTCAGTAGGCACACATAGCTTGATGTTTGGGGCAAGCTACATGGGGTTTGGTGTTGATAGAGGGTGAAGTTTGATTTAGAAAGTAATAGGGGAATAAAGTTAAAGAGCAAGGCAGTAAAGAGAAATGGAGGACCTGGACTTCTTTCTTTAGACAATGGCAGCTACTGAAGTGTTTTAAGTGATAGTCAATGTTTCATTTTACATGCCCTTGTTAGAAGTTGGGAGAATGGGTTTGAGGGCATATGATTAGCAGAACAGAAGATCAATGAAGATTTTGTCTCATTCCAAGACAGAAAGTAGACAAGGGAAGTGAGCCAGTTTTAGTAGAAATTGACGAAAATAAAGATTGATATATAGTAAGTTTGCAAAATCAACAGGATTTGTTGATTAACAAATGAGTGGAAACCATTAGGCTCCCAATTGAATGGATCATGCAAACAGCATGAATTGTGAAATAGAGGGTATGTGTAAAAGGAAGGATGATGGACTTGTTAAATATTTCACAAGAGATATAAACCCTAGAAATAAGATTTAAGTGATATCAGCATGTATGAGAATTTGATACCCCTGGGAGATTTTGTGAAATAACAAAGAGAGGGTCGAAAACAAACAAAAATAAAACAAAAAAGGTAGAGTCTTGTTAAACACTGGCATTGACGAGCAGTGAAAAGAGAATCTGGCTAAGAAACAAAATGTGCATTAGTCAGTGAACTAGGAGAGAATCAGTGTGTAGTTTTAAGAAGAAATCTGTAGGGCAAATGCAGCAAAAAGATTCAATCAACAAGATAGAAAACTTTTGGAGTAGACTTTAATAATATTTACACGTTCTTTTAAATTGTTAAGAATTGCTTGCTTTTTTTTCTTCTCTAATGAATTCATTACACGAGGCCACTAGAAAATTCTTCACAGATGAAATTGCAGAGCCAAGTAGGCCTGGGGAGAGCGATGAAAGCTGACCTATCAAACTTTTGCCATATGTGGCTATTAAACATTTGAAAAACACTTAGTCCAAATCAAAATGAGCTATAAGTATATATGTTGTATTAGAGAAGCATCATATAAAAATCTAAAATATCTCATTAACAATTTTTGTATAGATCACAACTTCAGATCATAACATGTTGAACATACCAGGTTACATAAAACATACTATTAAATATATTTCAATTGTTTATTTTTATTTTCCTTAATGTGACCACTAGAAAATGTAAAATTGCTCATGTGGCTTTCATTTGTAATTAACATATTTCTATCAGATAGGGCTACTCTGAGCTGTGATTATTTTCCTTTGCTTATGCTTTTCACTTCATCCAGAGTAGCACTTTTTACCTTATGAGTGTTATGGGCCCATTGATTATTCCAACCCAAAACTACAACTCATAGGCTTTTATGCCAACCTTAGCATACTCAGTCTACAGTGATCCTCCACTTATCCAAATGCTTTTTATAACCTGATTGCAATTAGAACATTTATACATAAGATATTTTGTTCCCTAATTTTCTCTTTGAAATATCTGGGTTTTTTTGTTGTTGTTGCATTTTGTTTACAACATGAATAGTTCTTATTCTCTATTTTGATTTGTCATATTTCAGTTCTCCTTTTAGTCTATCTATAAAGATAGGTATGCATTCTATATCCATAATAATACAAAGGTCTTACAAATTTCTTAGGTTGGAGTGATAAGATTTGGATAAGACAACCCATTTCTGTCTATCAATGCTAAAATTAAGGTAGAACGTTCTGATCAGCTCTATACTTTACTCATGCCTGACTTGTGGCCATTATCATTACTGAAGTAGAATAATGGATATTATTATTATTAGCTTTCAAACATGGGATATATTTTTAAGCTATATAATATTTAATAACATTAACTAGATTGAATGGTTGAAATGTTTACTAAATTAGTTTTGTTATAGCTATACTGCAAATAAGGAGTTGCCAGCACACTGAGAGTTAAATATTGAGTCCATTTTCACCAGTGGTTGAGAAGAGGCTTATGCCAGAAAGAAACTCTTGACCCCGAATGAAGGAAGCAAGGGGTTTATAAAGGCAAAAACCACAAGGATACATATCAACTACAAAACTAGCAACTTAGCAACCATAAACTAGCAACTTAGCAACCAAAATGGGAACTTTTGACCATTAGGGAGCTTCGGTTAATTTTATGTCCTGGGCACAGTCAGTGACTGGAAAGTCCCTGGAGTTCTGCCAACAATATGTGGTATACTGTTTACTGGAACAGTTAGGCAAGTTACATGAAGACAAGATGAAAGAACTACTATACAATGGAGTCACCTTGGTTAGGTCACTAATAGCCATTTTATTCCCTCCTTTTAGTTGTTCATGAGTCAAAGCATTGACTCATGTATTATGGGTAGGGGGTTGTAATGGTTCCTTATATACATGAGATTTACAGATGAGATTCGTTGTTTAATGAATTGAACTATTCAATTTAATATACAGGGTCCAATGAGTAGACCAAGAAGGAGGAGAATCAGAGGGCCAACCAGACCTGTAATTAAGGTAATTAGCCATGGGCTTCAATTAAATAAGGTTTGAGACCAGGATTTGTTATTTTAGACAACACCAGAGTGAGAAAGTCTTAGCTTGAGAGGGTAGGATTCAGGTGTAGCTGTTCATTGTTGACTGTTGTTCTTGGCCTTTTTTGATGTGGAAGTGGTGAATTCAAGCCAGTATTCCATCAACTTTGAGTGCTGTAGGAGTGGTGAGGATGACAATGAAGGGTCCTTTCCAGGCAGGAGTTAATTCCTTTTTTTGGAACTTTTTGATGTAGACCAGATCCCCAGGCTGGAAGGGATGATAGGGTGTGGAGAAGGGAGTTGGTAAAATGACACGGATGTTGGAGTGGATGGCAGCCTGGATCTGCTGAAGAGACTGGAGATATTTTAAAAGAGATTGATTAGTAACTTCTTCAAGAATAGGGTCTCTTAACTGGGGGTAGTAAGGGAGGGGATCTTCCAAGCATGGTTTCATATGTTGTGTTATTAATTTGGTTAAGGTAGTTTTTAGGGTCTGGTTCATGACTTCTACCTGTCCAGAGCTCTGTAGTCAGTAGGCACAGTGTAACTTTCAGCTTATATTTAGTGTTTTGCTAACTATTTGAGCTATGGATGAGGTAAAGGCAGGACTATTATCAGAGCCAATGGAGAGAGGGAGTCCAAACCTAGGAATAATTTCATTTAATAAGTAATCTGTGACCATTAATGTGGTTTCATTTTTTGTGGCAAAAGCCTCCACCCATTTTGAAAAAGTGTCCACAAAAACCAGTAGATATGTGTAACCTACATGAGGGGGTTTTATCTCAGTAAAGTCCACTTCCCATGTTTCTCCAGGGCTTAGTCCCCGGGTCCTGATACCATTTTGTGGTTTGCATCCTTGTTTTGCATTTACTTGCACACAAGATGGACATATTTCGGCAGCTGTGGTGGCAAGGCTTCTTAAGTCTTGAATATAGTAGTATTGGTTTAGCATTTCAGCTAATCTAGTTCCTCCCAGGTGGGTAGGAGAATGAAGCTGCTTTACCAGAGTACATCCAAGGGCAGCTGGGAAGATGATTTTGGATACCTTAGTTATTCACCATCCTGATTTTTCTTTTTGTCCTTCCACTAAGTCAGCTTGCTCCTCCTCTTCTTGGATATAGGTGGGCTGTTTTAGAAGTGAGGGAACTGGAAAATTTTTTTTTTTTTTTTGAATTGGAGTCTCACTCTGTCACACAGACTGGAGTGCAGTGGCCACTCCCAGCCACCGCAGCCTTGACCTGCTTGGCTCCGGTGATCCTTCCGCCTCAGCCTTCCAAGTAACTGGAACTACATATGCTATCATGCCTGGCTAATTTTTAATAATTGTAGAGATGAGGTCTCGCCAAGTTGCCCAGGTGGGTCTCAAACCCACAGGCTCAGGCAATCCACTCACCTCAGCCTCCCAAAGCACTGAGATTACAGGCTGAGCCACCAAGCCTAGCTTGGAAAAGTTTTAGTTAGCAGGAGAGTGAGGGGTTTGACTGGGAGCTCCGCTGTCTCATGAGCTGCCCGAACAGCTAGGTGATTTCCTGTTGCCTCCAGAGTGCCCAGTTTTTGGTGTCCCCTGCAATGAATGACAGTTACCTTTGGGGGGAGCCATATAGTCTCTAGAAGAGCTAAAATTTCTTCTTTGTTTTTTATAGTTTTACCCGCCATGGTAAGAAGTCTTCATTCCTTGTAGATCATGTAATGGGCATGGAGAGTAGCAAAAGCATACTTACTATCTGTAAAGATATTTACCCATTTTCCTGTTCCCCAGCACAGGGATTGATCTTTTTGGGCAGATGAGCCATTAGACAAGGACTGTGACCAGATTATATTGTGTGCTGTGGTTACTGTTGCACTAGCCTTGTGGACTTCCTTTATTATCAGACTGCTGCCATCCGTGGACAGGTTAGCATCAGCCTGGTCTAGGGGAGTGTCCTAAAGATCAGGACGGCCAACTTGAGAGACATCCAATATATCCTCACAATTATGAACGGGCGCTTCTGAATTATCATCAGGCATTAGAGTGGCTGGATTCAGGCTCTGGGTAAGAGAGAAAGTTAGTCTAGGCTGGTCAAGTAGGAGGCTTTGATATTGGGTGATATGAGCTTTTGACATCCAGCAGCCAATGGCTCCCTAAAGAAAGGCTTCTACAGCATGGGGAACAGTCAGGGTTAGGTTTTGACCAAAAGTCAGTTTGTCTGTCTCCTTAACTAGTATAGCTGTAGCGGCAATGGCTCAAAGACAGGATGGCCAGCCAGAGGCCACTGCTGGATCTTGCCTTTTTGACAAGTAAATCACAGGTCACCTCCAGGGTCCTAAAGTCTGGGCAAGAACCCCCTTAGTGATTCACTACTGTTCATGAATACACAAGTGGAAAGGCTTGGTTAGCATCTGGGAGGGCTAAAGTCAGGGCTTGGATAAGAGCAGTTTTTAATTGTTAGAATGCTCATTCCTCAGTGGCAGTCCATATAAAAGGTTGATTCCCTGCTGTGGCTGAATATAGAGGCTTGGCAATCTCAGAAAATTCCGGGATCTATAACCAACAGTATCCCACCACCCCCAGGAATTCCTGTATCAGTTTTTTTGAGATTGGGGTGGGGCTTCGAAGGATGACTTCCTTCTGGGCCATGGTTAGGGTTTGCTTATCCTTTTTCAGTTGATATCCTAAATAGGAGATCTTGTCTAAGCAGAGTAGTACCTTCTTAGCCAATACACAGTAACCCAGGTCCTGGAGAAGCTGTAACAAAGCCTTGGTGCCTTTTAAGCAACTGTCCAAGTCTGCCATTGCAAGGAAGAGTTAACCTCTGTATTGGAGTAAGGTATATTCAGGGTGTAAGGCACAGAATCCTGATAAATCCTGTTGCAAGGCTTCCCTGAAAAAAGTTGGGGGAGTTTTTGAATCCCTGTGGCAACCAGATCCATGTCAACTGACTGGTATCCCCTGAATTGGGATCTGTTCATTCAAAGGCAAAAATTGGTTGGCTGATGGGGGACAAGGGAATGGAGAAAAATGCATCCTTCAGGTCTAAAATGGTGTAAACCTGGTGCTGAGGTGGAAGTAAGTTGAGTAATGTGTAAGGGTTGAGAAAAGTATGATGGATTATTTCAACCCACTTATTAACCTCCCTCAAGTCCTGGACCGGCTGGTAGTCAGAGATTCCCAGTTTTTGAACTGGCAAGAAATGAGTGTTCCATGCCTATTGACATAGTCTAGGTATATTATCCTTTAAACGTCTTTTCATATGAGAAGCAATTCCCCTTCAAACCTGTAGACTCATAGGGTACTGACATACTCTGACCTGGGTGGCTGATGCCAATAGGTTCACTACAACCAGAGGATGATGTTGTGGCAATCCTGGTGGATTTGTTTCCACCCAGACCAAAATATATTCTTGCTGTAGCTGCTGGAGCAAACTTGATGAGACATTCTTTGTGGAGGTGTTAGAAGAAGGTAGAAGGTACTCTTCAGAAAGTGGAACAGTTAGAAGCATTTGACAGTTCATGGGGACAAACATTTCAGTTTTGTCAGGTGAAAACACAATGGTTGCTCTTAACTTTCAAAGCAAATCCTGGCCCATGAGGGGATATGGGCAGTCAGGGGCTATTAGGAATGAGTGAGTAACCCATTTTTGACCCAAATCAACCATCCGATTGGAAGTGAACTTGCAGTGTGTAATTGTGTCTGTTGCCCCTTGAACAGAAATTTGCTTACTGGACATGGGTCCTAATGGTGATTTTAGGACTGAAAGCTCTACCCCAGTATCCACCAAGAGTTGGACTGGGTGGCCCCCAGTTGCTGCAGTTACCACGGTCTCTTGAAGACCTAAGGGAAAAGAATCTTGGTCTCTTCAGTCAGAGTCATTTTCAGCCACCCCAACAGTGGTCAAAACCAGGACTGGCTCAGGATTGTCCACTTTTGGGTGACAGGAACAATCCTTTTTCCAATGACCAAATTCTTTGCAATATGCACATTGATCCTTAGCCAGTGGGGAACATTTAGTCCCCTTTTGTCTTTTCCTAGTCTCCCCTTTTTTTGACATGGAAGTCTTGAGTCAGGCCGGGAGGCTTGGAGGGCAGTTACCAATATTTTTGACTGACGTTTGACTGTCTTATCTGCCTCCTGCACTGTCTGATGCTTTTCAGCATCCCGGTTATTAAAAACCTTTTGGGTTACTTTGAGCAGCTAGGAGATATTCATTCCTGTGAAGCCCTCAAGCTTTTGTAAATTTTTTTGGATGTCAGGGGCCACCTGAACCACAAAAGCCAAATTGATAGCCTGTGCATTTTTGAGTGCTATGAGGTCAAATGAAGTATAGGTACAGAATGCCTCTTGAAAATGCTCAAGAAATACCCCCGGTGACTCCTCAGGACCCTGAAGAATCTCGGTAGTTTTTGAAAGTTTGATAGGTTTCCAGGCTGCTCCCCTTAAACCAGTTAATAGAGTCCAGTGATAGGAATCTAATGCCCTGGATCCTGCTGAGGTATTGGGGTCCCACTCAGGATGAGAAAAGGAAAAAAATTCATTTAAAATTTCTTGACTTTCTTCCACTGTGCCAGCGGTTGAGGCTAGGATAGACTTTCTAGCCTCAGCTCTAATGCATTCTCATTCCTCAGAGGTAAATTGAGTTAAAAGGGAGCTGCTGGCAATCATCCCAGGTAGGACGATAAGTATGCATGATTGATTCTACCAGGGAGATTAAAACCTGAAGTTTCTCCAAAAATGGCAAATTTTGAGCTTTCCAATTATACAAATCAGAGATAGAAAAAGGAATATACACCAGGAAAGGTCACTCAGTCTGATCTGTCCCCTGTGGAGGGGGCACTTCCTGAAGGGAAAGGAGAGTAGTCAGATCCATTCAGGATCAAAGGCAAGAAGTCAGAGGCAGAGAAAATGAAGGGGAGGTGGGAGGTGGAGGAAGGTGAGGACTTGAGTCAGAATAAGAATAAGAGATGACTGGGACCAGAGGCCTGGTCATGCTTGAGAAATTTGAGTTTCTAAAAAGACAAATTACAATAGGCCAGTACCGGTCATGCTTAAGGAATCTGTGTTTCTGAAAAGACAAACTCGGCAAAGTTAATCTTTACCTAGAACATGTATTTCTCCCAAACATAGCCTCTACTTTCTCATTATTGTGTTGGGGTTTAGGAACAAGATAAAAAATGGATTCCCACTCTCGGTCTGTCCTTTCATTCCCCACTCCTGCTCTGGAAATATTCCTATTATCTTGGGAAATGGGGCAAAGATCGATTTTCCATAACTGCTTCCTGCTGAGGTGGGCTGTTGAGATGTCCCCTATCTATCTATTTCCAAGGGCACAAATAGGAAGTAGTGGGACCTCAACCAAATACCATTTGGATTTAACAAAACATTGAGTGAGGGCACAGGCAAAACCTGTCAAGCAAACAATGATGAAAAAGGTTATTTTCCCAGAAACAATGCTGGAAAAGTGAAAGTAGTCCCATCAATTATATGTATGATTAGCCTTTAATTTATCAACATAAGTTGAAATATTCCCTTGGAAATCATCCATAGTTGTACTTTAATAAGTAAATACAGCCACTTTGACAAAGTCCAAAGAAAAGAAAATTGAAAACACTAGAGACATGTAGTTAGGAACGTGATGGGAGAGGACAAAGAGACTTGGAGACAAGAATATGGGAAGGGTCCTGAGTTTTAAGAGAACATACCTTTAAGCATGGAGGGGGTTTTGGACTAAATTCAACCATTGGTCGATATAGGGAAGTTGGTCAGGGTGACCAGGACTTCCCCTGACAACCTTCCAGATAGACTGAGTGATACAAACGTTCAGAGACCCAGTGGAGGGCCATCCAACATTAAAAGAAGGCCAATCAATTTCAAAGAGAGTGTAGAGCCTGCCTTTCAAGAAGTGGACACTGTAGTCCTCACTATATCCAACTGAAAAATTCTTTATCATACAGTCCAGGGGACTGGAGGGTCAAGAAGCCTGTGACCCCATATGGTCAGATCAATGAAAAAACCAAAACTGATATCAGAAACTGAACTGAGACTCTATTCAGCCAATGTCTTGGCCTAATGAATAATGTCTAATGGACAACCTCATCAGGCCATGTCTCCCTTAAATAGAATCATGGCCACAAACAGAACAGATTCTTACTTCCTAGGAGAATACAGACAGACTCAGGTATTTTTGAGGCAATGGGAAGTCAGTGGTCATTCCAACTCCCTCTGGGCAGGGTGAGAGGTTATGGGACCCTGGAATGCCTCAGGGGACACCTCCCCTATAACTTCCTCACCAAACTGGGGAATGCTGGAGTGAGGCAATTTCTCGAGCTTGGTGATCTTGCTGGGGCTTCCAAATGTTTTAGCTGCATCACAAGTAAGGAATCACCAGCATATTGAAAGTTAAATATTGAGTCCTTTATTGCCAGCAGTTGAGAGGAGGCTTATGCCACAAAGAAACTCTTGACCCCAAATAAAGCAAGCAAGGGGTTTATAAAGGCAAAACTCACAAGGATTCATAGCAACTTAGCAACCATAAACTAGCAACTTAGCAACCAAAATGGAAACTTTAGACTGTTAGGGAATTTCAGTTAACTTTATGTCTCAAGCACAACTGGTGACTGGAAACTCCCTGGTTTTCTGCCAACAAGATGTGGTATACTGTTTACTGGAACGGTTAGGGCAGTTACACGGAGACAAGATGGAAGAACTACTATAAAATAAAGTCACCTTGGTTAGGCCACTAATAGCCATTTCAGTTTCATAATCTCCAAGCATATATTAAACAGCAGGAAAATGTACCTTATTAATAACATACACTATTTTCTGTCTCTGGTTTCAGAATACACATTCAAAATTTTTCTGTAAAAATACCTTGCAAAATTTTTGAACATAATACATTTCACTGTCAGATTCAAACTAATAAGTATTTAATTATCACTTTTAAATTATACTAAATCACTTGTTCAACATATGCTCTTTGTCAATACATTATTCAGTATTTTCTTCGTTAGGAAGACTTTTCATTACTATAAATTAGTACTAATTATAAAACAATTGCTCAAGAAAAAGCCATTCAGACTAAAGAATTAGCAGTTCCTTACTAGCCACTGCAATTATCTATTAAACATGCAATATGTTCATTTAAACTAATAATAAATATTCAATTTAAAAATTATAGTTTGTTTTTGATGCAAGTTTAAACCTGACAAAAATAACAAAATAATGTATTCTTACTCTAAACCTTGTAACTAGTAAATATTATTTTATCTATCTAGCTACCTGTCTACCTATTTACCTATCTACCTATCATTTATCTACTTGATATTTAAAAAAATAACTCAGATTCACATTTTCTAAATGAAATTAATTGTATTTGCAGAGTGACTATTTTCTAAAAATTAGAAAAACTTGTATTATTTTTTCCTATTCTGTCTTCTGTATTACAGTCTGTATATTCATAAACAAATGAAGAAGGGATAAAACTTTAGTGTGCATATATC
Organism: Carlito syrichta; assembly: GCF_000164805.1. Lineage (NCBI taxonomy): Eukaryota > Metazoa > Chordata > Mammalia > Primates > Tarsiidae > Carlito > Carlito syrichta. The sequence continues at coordinate 29,495 of NW_007246167.1, forward strand.
ACTTAGTTTGTGTTATGCTTCCTCGTCATGTTAATTTACATGTGAAGGATCAGCTCTAAATATAACAAAAAGTTTGATTTTTGACTGTATGTCATTATCCACGCTTTCATCCACTTGAGCACTAACAAATGTGCCTGGGAGGAATGGTGGATGTTTGGTAGAGGCTTGGTCTAGAGATGTGCTGGTGTCCCTATCAAAAGTTTTCCTTATCCACATGATCAGGAGAACCATGGAGAAGCCCACATAGTCCACACAATAGAGTTAAAGAGAAAACCCAGCCATCACTTGACTCTATCAGTCATCATAGTTAGAATTTTAACCAAATCAATTGGTGTCATACAGATAAAGGTTTAAGGTAATTTAATGTCCACAGTCAGAATATGTTTGCTAAACAATATAGTTAAGACCATTGGATCAAATAAATCAAATATGGTCCAAAAAATATCAGAAATAATACAAATATTTAAATTTTAGCACTCCAAAACTCTAGCTTTATTCCATGTAAATAATCCCTAAGGTATAGAAATCCTTTCTGTGTTAACAATTAGCTCTTCCCAAAATACAGAATCTCAAAGGACACTTAGAGATCTTTGAGCCCAATATTGTCATTCATATATATATCTTTCCCAAGGACACTCTGCAAGTTTTCCCATTTCAGAAAGAAAACCTGGGTCTCCTGTCTCCCATTTGAATGTCCTCCTGCCACATTATACCTAGGAAATGGCAAATTAGACAATGTTTCAAGCTATGACTTTATGATGCAATACTAAACCACACAGGCAATAATTAATGGGAAGACCAGTGGAGGAAGAATGAACTGGCTCTGTGGTATGAGATTTAGATAATTTGGAGACCCCATAAATCACTCCGAAGGTTACTTGTTGAATGAACTCTGGTGGTACACTTACAGGGTGCCATATCTAAGGAGACAGATATTACTTTGCAAACACTTAACTTGCATAAGCACTGGTAAGCAGAAACAGATTTCTGACTTCTTGACTGAGTCTTGCAAACATGAAATTGTGTGTAGGCACGTGATGGACATCCCCTGCCTACACAGAACCACTGCAGCACACATGGCCACACATGCAATCCACAGGCACACAACAGCCCCTTAGGAGCATGCTGTTTCCACCACCTCCCAGGACATCATATCTGAGAATACTTCCTTCTCCCGTCTGCTATTCCTAGAGGCTCAATTGCTCTGAACTTTAAATGTGTCATGCTTGCCTCACTGTGAAAGATTGTCAGTGAGCAAGAAGACGTGCGAACAAGATCCTGGCCAAACTTAGGGTAAATCTGCTGAGCATCTCTGCCTCTGCTTTCTCATATTTTCCTAAGGCTCTGACCAAAAATGGAACACAGTTAACTTTTTTGGAACAGCCAACAGAGTGAGTAAAGGACACTTAGAGATCTTTGAGCCCAATATTATTTCCCTCAAGGACACACTGCAAGTTTTGCCATTTTAGAAACAAAACCTAGGTCTCCTTTCTCCCATCTGGATGTACTTCTGCCACATGATGCCCAGGAAACAGCAAATTAAGACAATGCTTCAAGCTCTGACTTTGTGATACAATACTATAAATACACTGTGCACCCATACAATTTTCTGCTGCTGCTAAAACCCCATAACTAACTTTCCCCCACCCAGACACTAATAATAAATCATGTGAACTTAAAATATTTTTTGCTTAAGAAAGAGCTTCATGGTTCTGGTTTTCCATATAGAGTCTGGAAGAGGGCCTCATCTTCCTGTTTCAACAATGTCAGTGAATGAGGTTGTAATGTTTACTTTCACATATTGGGTTTAAACCGTTATTTACATTTTTAAGATTATACTTTATATTAATTTAATGTGATTGAGCTCACCTGTATAAAAATATATAGCTTTTTTTTCTGCTTCATAGCCTTTACATGTAGTAAAGCTCAACATGTATGATTTAGCTAAATTTCTTAATTCCATGATGGAGGATAAAGACTAAGCAAAAATAATTTTCAGAGCCAAATGATTGCAATTATGGAAAGTTGCATATGGACTTCTGAAAAATTCAAATTAAATTTCATTCTTAAAAATCCTACAATACGTATGTTTTGCATGACACTACCAAACAAACATGAACACAGATTCTTTTTTTTTTTTTTGAGTTGAAGTCTCACTCTGTAGCCCAGACTGGAGTGCAGTGGCTGCTCCCAGCCACTGCAGCCTGGACCTGCTGGACTCCGGCAATCCTTCCACCCCAGCCTTCCAAGTAACTGGAACTACAGGCGCGCACTACCACGCTCAGCTAATTTTTGATTGATTGTAGAGATGAGGTCTCGCCTGCCCAGGCAGGTCTCAAACCCGTGGGCTCAGGCAATCCACTCACTTTAGCCTACCAAAGGCGTGGGATTACAGGCTGAGCCACTGAGCCCGGCCACAGATTCTGATGTTGTTGTTTCTGTCATCTTTGAGAGAACGGATACATCAGAAACCAGTTGTGCCTCTCTTCCAAGTTTCTCTGGCATCAAAGTACTCCATGGTGACTTCAAAAAGTCAACCCAGCAGGTGCCAGGGGGAGCTGAGGAAGGCCTGGGGGGCCACCAGTCGCTTAAACTCTGAGGAGGTGAAGAACAAAAGCTCATAGTGGTGCTGGACCCTGATTCCTGAGAACATTATGTCCACTGAGACAGTGGGGAGACTAAGGATCCATAGAAAGAGCAGTCATGTCTTCTGCAGTAACAATCTTAAAATATGGAGGAACAGAAAAGTTTCCAGTGACACTGGATCATTGCTTCCTTCTTTACTGAGAGAATGGCTTTAGCATCAATTGTTTTCCAGCTGAATCAAATCTTACCTTGCAGAGTCAAACGATTATAAGTATGAACTTCTAAAAAAGTCAAATCAAACTTCATTCTTAAAAATATTACAGTATATACATCTTATATGACACTAACAAAAAAACATGAACATATGAGGGGAGACCCCAAAAGCCCTGGAATTATATTTTGAAGGACAGGCCCCTTGTAGGACAGGCTTCCCCCACTAGGTAAGTGCTCTAGGAACTTATTGGCATCACTGTGCCAGCTACAGCTAGCATTGTTGTGAGAGGCTGTGTTCAGCTCCAGTGGATTTTTCTTTTTCTTTTTTCTGTTTTTTTTTTGAGATTTTTTCGATACATTTGTCCATTTCCTGATGGGTGACTTATGAGTGCACCAGCTCATACCACGCTGAGGGCTCCGCAGTTTTTGACCAAAAATGGCGTCCCTAACCCAAATACCCCACCCTCCCTATTCTCACAATCTTTCCATGAGTGACTTTTTTTGTTTGTTTCTTTCTCAGATGACAAAAGTTCTCAAAGGGAAAAGTTTTGCCAATGTAGAAGAAGTGAAACAAACAAAAAAAATGACAGAGGCACTAAAAGGCATCATAATTGACAAGATCAAAACTGTCTTGAGCAGTGGAAGAAAGTGTTTTGATAGGTGCATTGCATCAAACAAAGAGTATTTTGAAAGTGACTGAAGTTTAAACATGTAAGAATAAATTCACAATTTTTTATAAATAAATTCCACTTTTGGAGGGTCCTCCTCATAGATTTTGATGTTCATGTTTTCCTGGTAGTGGATTCTTTTCCTGGCAGTGGGTTTACAATCCCTATAGCCTAGACATCCTTAAGAACAGAATAATTCTTCAACCCCATAGCTTAAAAGAGATGAGTCAATGCTTTGTTGGGCCACTGTCTAGTTGTAATATGTATCTGACCCTGAAATGAAATGCTGTCCCAGAGACCTATCTCTGTCCCTACAATCTGGAAAGCAACGACGGAAGAAACTATTCTCAACAAAGTCAGCATCCTACCACACACCTACTGTCAGGTCTATGAAGAGCATGTTTTTTGCTTTGGTGGCAACACTGGCTCTTGTTCCTGCAGGGACCGGGGAAGTTGGCAAGACAGGACCTGAGTGATTAAAGAACTGGACAAGCAGTAGCAAAGGATGGAAGAGAAGATGGAGTGGAAGACTTACAGGAAGAAGAGAAAATGGACATGGAGAAAGGAAGAAGATGCTGTGGAAACTGAAGTTGAAGGGAACTCCACTGTCTGAGAGTTTTAGCAGGAAAGGGAGGTCTTTTATATCAGTAGCACAAGCTTTCCACCTTGCTTTTCAAACCAAGAAGGAGAAAAATTAGAATATGAATTTGATGAATAGGAACACAGTACTTGGTTCTACAGGGTGAGATTTGACTCAACTGGAGACAACTGATGCTAAAGCCATTCACTTAGGAAGGAAGAAGAAAGCAATGATCCAGTGTCACTGGAAACTTCTCTGTTCCTCTATATTTCAGGATTTCTACTGCATCAGCATGTCAGAAGAGAAAATTAAAGAACAGGGAAGAGGAGCCGGGCTCGGTGGCTCAGCCTGTAATCCCACACCTTTGGGAGACTGAGGTGAGTGGATTGCCTGAGCCCGCGGGTTCGAGACCCGCCTGGGCAGCGAGACCTCATCTCTACAATAAATCAAAAAATCAGCCGGGCGTGGTAGTGCATGCCTGTAATTCCGGCTACTTGGAAGGCTGAGGCAGAAGGATCGCCGGAGCCCAGCAGGTCGAGGCTGCGGTGGCCGACTCCAACTCAGAAAAAAAAAAAAAAAAGAACAGGGAAGAGGAAGACATTTATGACGGTAATGATGACACTTTTCTTTATTCAATTGGCTTGGTTGAGAAGTGTCTGAACCCAATGATGAAGACTGGAAAAATCGATGAGAAGTTGGAGACATTTGAATCATTGGTGCAAAGTTATGCTGAAATGAAACTCTTTGAAATCTCTATGAGACTGAAATCCTCAAGCAAAGTTTTATAAGAGTCACCATCTAAGGATTCCCTAAACATGAAATGAAATAGAGAAATACATTCATTAAATGATGTGTGCTAGAGAAATTTTTCTTGAAAACTTTGAACTGAAGAAACAACAGAGGCTTAAAGAATTATAAAGCCAGCAGAGATCCCAGAACTAAAAAAGACTAAAAATCAGACTAAATAAGCAGAAGAAAAGAGCTAAAAAGTTTACATCGACTCTCTTTAGTGTCATAAAAGAGGGAAGCAAATTCAAATTAAAAAACTGGAACAGTAGAAAATTTACCCACCAAGGACCCACAACTCCTTCCGCTTGTAATGAAAATGAAAGTGGAGGAACAGGAGACTTAGAAAAAGGAGGAGGAGGATGAGAATGAACAGAAGGAGCATGAGAAGAAAAACTGGGAGGATGGTGGAAGAAGTAAACTACTGCAGAAGCTAGAGTCAGAAGAGTCAGTGCAGGGAACAAGGCATTTCACAGATTTCACATGTTCTCAAGAAACAGAAAACCATGACAATTTGTCTCAACCAGATGGAACAGAATCACCATCAAGAGATTAACACAAGAGTTTCATCACTCAGGGAACCCCCAGCATCAAAAATGACTCTGACAAAAACAAAGATGAGTTGAAGAAAAAGAAAGTTCCAGTCCAAGCAAACTTCCATAAACACGTTTCTCCAAATATCTATAAGATGACTCCAACTACTATGGGTAGGTCCCATCTGAAGGCCAAAGGAATGATAGCAGGACCTATATTTGTAACAATATTAATATTGATTGCTTCAGAATTTCAAAGGCCTTCTCACAGAGCAGGGATTATAGGCACAAGCCACCGTAACAGCATTAGAGAGGGCTCCGCAGTCACTGGGCGCTGCTAGGGGAAGAAGGGAGGGAGGAGGGTAGGTGGCACCTAATAACACAAAGCGTATTTGGTTCATTACCAGGGGGAGTGAGGGCCAGTTAGAAGTCTAAGCTTCAGCTGGACTTCTATTCCACATTTCTATAATAAAATAAAATTTAAAAAAAAAGAATTCCAAAAGAAGTATGAACTAAGTGGTGTGGGATATTAGGGCTACTATATCAAGGAGAATGACCAGAAAAGATGTTCAGTGGAACATTTGTAAAATACGGTGACTGGTCTTTTCTTCCATGCTCTTAGTTTTAAAAATGTATCTACCTATCTGAGTCTCCTAAATTTGATATTTATACTTAAAAGAGTTTGTGTACATATATGAAAATATATGAAAGCATACTTTCGAGAATTATTAAAGTGAGAAGGTAGGTCTTGTTAAAACGAGAAGAAAAGAATTGACATGAGAAGGAAAGAAATACATTGGTATGCTGAATATATAGTTCTTTTTCAAGTTTATAGTTTCTTCTCATTGTTTAAATTTTATAATAAAACAAAAGTAGGATATTTTATTTCTAGATTACAAGCATCTTCTCAGTAAGGGGGTAGATTCAGAGACTGTATTTTTAAAACCTTCTAGTGTGATTAATTTGTATTGTATGAGAAATTCCAAATATTTGATTTAAAATGCTATTGCAAGTAAAGTTAATCCATTATGATGCTTGCTTTTGGAATTTACAGATTTTATAATGGTCATTAAATGTATTATAGATATATAAGTTTAATGTACAGTGTTTTTCTTTAAAGAGAAAATGAAGATACGTTTTCCTGGTTACCTGGGGCAAGAGTAGTATATTCACTGAGAGAAAAGAATTAAGGCAATCAGAAAGTTTTGGTACATAATGTTGCCTTGAACATATCTTAAAACACTTTTTGTAGTTATCTTACCTTTAAAGTAGTAAAAATAATCTGATGTTTTATATCTGATAAGACAACACTTTGTCAGTACATTATCAAGCTGTAACATGGCGATAAGATTTCAAAAACTATTCAGAGAAGTGAGAAATGAAGCAGTGTCAATGAGGACAACCTGGTAATAGAACTATAATTACCTCAATACATTCAAGGTTCAGGATGTACCAGAAATTTAATGAGCACTGGTAAATTCAGTGTAATTCAGTTCTAAAATATATATTCTTGATCTTCTTTAATTAGAGAAGAAATTAGTGTTATACATACAAAATTCAACTTGGGGTCACAAAGTGGTTATATTTAGAGTGACTTCCACCTGCCTTAGTATTTTGTTTGGCTAAAGCAGTGCTTTATTTATTTTGTTTTACATTTGATTTTTTTAAATTGAGAATATTTTATATGTCTCAGTATTTTTCAAATTGTGAAAGCTACCTATAGTAAAAGAGATATTTTGCATGGTTACCCAGAATCTCTCTCTTTCCCCTTCCCTTTCTCCCTCCCTCTCTCTCTCTCTCTCTCTCTCTCAAACACACACACACACACACACAAAAGGAGGGGGTGAGAGAGAGAGAGAGAGAGAGAGAGAGAACAGAGCTTACTACTTACTACATTTGTTGGATATGTTTTATCTATTCTATTCTATTCGCTTTTTGTTGTTTTAAAGATGTTGCCTATGGCTCACCAAATTCAACCTAAAGTTGGAAAACATGGCCTACTTTCTTAACCTTTGGTAAATGCCACACATGTCAATACCTAACTTGTTCTTGAAGACATTTGCATTTGTGACTCTTTAACTAGATTCGTTTCTATATTTCCACATTTGAGAAAACTGATGTTGGCAATTTAATGGTATTGTATTGAATCTGTAGATTGCCTTGGGTAGGATGGACACCTTGACAATATTGATCCTTTCAATCCATGAGCATTGAATGTTTTTCCATTTGTACGTGTCAACCTTGATTTTTTTGAGTAGTGTTTTGTAGTTCTTATTGTAAGAGTCTTTCACTTCTCTGGTTAGGTGGATGCCAAGGTATTTCTTTTTTGTGTGGCTATTATGAATGGGATTGCGCTTTTTATTTAGCACTCTGTCTGCTTGTTGCTGGTGTATAGAAATGCAACTGTCTTTTGCACATTGATTGTGTAACCCTAGAGGAAAATATCTTTTCCAGGCTTGGAATGTGAGATCTTACTCTAATCTGATTGATTCAACTTAGATAATATTGGATTTTTTGGATCAGTATCAAAAGGGCTGCCTGCAACAGATTGGCTGCAACTAATTCATCTATGAGAATGAATTCAACTTCTCTGGAGTCACACAGTGAAGGAGTTGATTCTTTTAGAATGGGAAAAGTTGTGGGGAAGGGCTAGATTTTACATGCTGGGAAGATAGTATTCATGTTTTTTATTGGTCCTCTTTGAAGGGACCATCTTATTGCATGACTTTTGCATTCCTCATGTCCCTATAGCTTTGATTTTCCTGGTGAAGTCCAGTTTTATTCCAGAAGTGGGGATCTGTACTTTCTGCAATCAAATACAGACAAGTTAACAATATTTATGCTCAGATTGCTCAGTATTGATCATCTTTATTTGCAATTATTTTTAACAATTTACCACATTTTAGTGACTGAGATTCATCTTTATTTTTACTATCAAGTCCTTCCTCCTTCTTATTCTCTTGCATATTGTATACATGATGATAATCAGTCTATTTTTTAAATTATATCTAGGACTATAACATTGACTTATTCAAGTCAATCTCCTAACCTAGAAATCTGAGTCCTCCCCTAAAATCAAATTTTGTATTTAAGACCGTATTTTCTGCTGAAAATCATCTTCCTGCCTATTTGGATCTCTAAATATTTCTTGACCCTTGTTTTCCAATTGCCATGTAAATGAACACAGTGTTGACTTCTTCTCCATTTATTTAAGATTAACTGCTTTTCTTTAAATTTTCTTGGTGCATCTCGTCACAATTTCTAATAACTACTATTTGGTCGACTGGAATTATTTTTATAGAAATTTCTAGATATTCTCCAAACTCTAGTGGTGATTTAATTTTTTTAAACACATTTAGTCCAAGATCTGAATTCCTTCCACTCTTATCCATCCAATCACACTTAAGTCTTCTATGCTTGATGCAGCATTTCAAATATATTTCTTTTCCCCCTTTTGAAATGTCTGGATCAAGTTTGTCATTTGGTTCCATAGGTAACTTTTTGTAAAATATAAAATAGATCCTAAAATTCTGCTTTCTTAACTTCATACAACCTACGTATTAATAATCTTGAGGCTGTAATAGTAGTTAATTGATTTATTTTACACTCCTCCATAAAGTTTACTTTTGTGCCCTATAATAGTCAGTTAATAAATAGATATTCAACAAATGAATGAAGTAATATATCTGTTGAACCATTAATCCTAATTTAATTTTTAAATCCTTGTTAGTTCCTTCCAGATATTTATAACATCCTGCACTAAAGACAAATTTAAGGTTTGAAGTCCTGGGTGCTGATAAAAACAAAATGCTCAATAAGGCAAGGACACCTGTCTAATATTCAAATGGTGCTGACCCACCCAGTCCAGCCATTCTTCATTACTACTTAAGAAATACCCTGTCTTTAAGTTTGGCCCTGGCAGAATTTGAAAAGTAGAAGCCTACTGTCTATAGAATTGGAACTTTCTAAACTATATGGTAACACTGTTTTTAAGATCAATCCTAGATAACACGAGTTTGAGAAGTTCATTTAAAGAAAATGAATTGAGGAACTTTCTCAAGGGAGGGATAATTAATATCCTAATATCATATACAGCTTGAAACATTGAAAAGCACTGCAAGACTACCAGTACTGGTGTACCAGGTCTGACAACTAAATTTGTGAACTCGTCCTAGAAAAAGTGCTGCATACCTGCTGAATATCACTCCAGTCACCTTTGAAGTACTCCCCTTGGGAAGTTATGTACCCATGTGAGAACCTAGTCCATGTGTCAAAACAACTTTGGAACTTGTTTTCTGGAATGGCCATGAGAGCTTTCGTCATATTACCCTAGATGCCCTGAATGTCATCAAACTGTGTCCTTGTAATATTTCCTTTATATTTGAGTAAAGGAAAAAAGTCATTGGGGGTGAGATCAAGTGAGTGGGGAGGGTGTTCCAATACAGTTATTTGTTTACTGACTAAAACCTCCCTCACAGGCAGTATGGTGTGAGCTGGTGCATCGTCGTGATGCAAGAGCTCCTTCAGGACCATTCTGCTCACACTTTTCTCATGCTAAGATTTTCGGTTAAGATGTTCCTGCTTCTCTGTCAATGTTTATTTGGTCTGCTGTGCTCCTCACAGTCAGCTGGCGATTTTGACAAATAATTTAATGGATTTTTGCAATATTTTAATCAGTTCTGCTTGTTACTGGCTGTCTTGACCTCTCTTCAACAGTTTTTCTCTCCCTTCAAAAAATGCTTAATCCACTTGCACACTACCATTTTCTTTAAGGCATTATCCCCATAAACTTGGACTAATATGTCCCTGATTTCACTTCCACTTTTGCCAAATTTTAAAAAAAATTTAAAGTTTATTATTTGAAATAATAAAAAGAGCAATGCAGGACTATCAGTACTGGTGTACCAGATCTGAAAATTAAGTTCCAATATTCTCGTGACAGCACACAAAAACTTAATGACAGCACACAAAAACTTAATGACAGCACACAAAAACATGCAACAGCAATAATGAGCGCCACTACGCAAGACACCAACACAGTTCATGTGTCGACACAAATATAGCTGTGAGACACTGATATACCAAGGTACTAAAACCTTATCAAGTTATTTGTACACTGCTATCAACATAAGTGCATGGTGGTAAGTCCACCACTTAATTGTCAGACCCCCTATGTGCCTGTACTCAACCCATAGTCATATGTCTTAGATTAAATTGCAAAAATATTAAATATACCTTTAACACATGATAAAAATATTTAAAAATTCAAGACAAGCCGGGCTCGATGGCTCAGCCTGTAATCCTGCGCCTTTGGGAGGCTGAGGTGAGTGGATTGCCTGAGTCCACGGGTTTGAGACCTGCCTGGGTAGCGAGACCTCATCTCTACAATAAACCAAAAAATCAGCCGGGCATGGTAGCGTATGCCTGTAATTCCGGCTACTCGGAAGGCTGAGGTGGAAGGATCGTCGGAGCCCAGCAGGTCGAGGCTGCGGTGGCCGGGAGCAGCCACTGCACTCCAGTCTGGGCGACAGAGTGAGACTCCAACTCAAGATGTGGGGTACAATTCAGGGTTAGGTATACAAATGTTCATTATGCAGGTGCCCTCATTGATGAGGTGCCCCCCCACCCCACCAGCAGTTTCCCACCACTGCCAATCCCTTTCTAATAGTATTATGGTAATTGTTCAAGGTCCTCTTATGAGTGAGAATGAGAACATGTGGTACTCAGTTCTTTATTTCTGTGATTGATTATTCAGTATCATAGCCTCTAAGTCTATCCAAGTTGCTGTGAAGTACATAATTTTGTCCTTCACTACGGCTATGTAATATTCCGTCGTGTATATGTACCATATTTTCTTTATCTGGTCCTCTTTCAATGGGCAGCATGGTTGGTTCCATGTTTTTGCTATTGTGAATAATGCTGCAATAAACATGCAAGTGCAGGAATCTTTTTCATAGAGTGAGTTGAGTTCCTCTGGGTATATTTCCCAGTAGGGGGATTGTGGGGTTGTATGGAAGGTCAATTTTTAGATTCTTTAGGAATTGCCACACTGTTTTCCACAGAGGCTGTACTAGTTTATGCTCCCACCAACAGTGTAGAAGTATTCCCTTTTCCCCACATTCTCTCCAGCATTTGTTGTTTTTTGAGTTATTGATGATGTTCATCCTGACTGGAGTTAGGGGGTATCTCAGTATAGTTTTGATTTGCTTTTCTTTGATGACTCGTGAGACTGAGAATTTTTTCATGTTTTTATTGGCTGCTTGTATGTCTTTTTTTTTTTTTTTTAAGGTGTTGTGGATGATTTGTATGCTGTGTTAACTCTGAGCTGTATGTATGGTTCTTTTGAGAAGTGTCTAGTCATATCTTTCCCCTACTTTGTAATGGGACTGTTCATTTTATTCTTTTCGTTACATTTGAGTTCCTTGTAGATCCTGGATTTTAGGCCTTTGTAAGATATACAGTTGGCAAATATTTTTTTCTAGTCTGTGGTCTGTCTCCCCACTCTCTTGATGGTCTCTTTGACTTTGCAGAAGATTTTCAGTTTGATGAGGTCCCACTTGTCAATCTTGTCTCTTATGGCATGGGTACTTAGAGTGCTGATCAAGAATTGGTTGCCAGTTCCATTTTCTATAAGGGTGTCTCCTGCATTTTCTGAAGTGCTTATAGTTTGAGGTTTTGTGTTTAGGTCTTTGATCCATTTAGAGTTGATTTTTGTGTGTGGTGATAGGTAGGGGTCTTGTTTTAATCTTCTGCATGTTAGTTTTCCCAGCACCACTTACTGAATAGGTTCTTCTCTCACCAGTGGTTGATGGTGGAGACTTTTTTGAAGATGAGTTGGTTGAGAAATTGAGGTTTTGCTTCCAGAATCCGTATCCTGTTCCATTGGTCTATATACATGTTCTTGTACCATTACCAGGCTGTTTTGATTGTTGTAGCTTCATAATACAGTTTAAAGTCTGGGAGTGTGATACCTCCGATTTTGTTTGTTTATTTTTTGCTGAAGATTGTTTTGGCTATTTGTGTTCATTTATGTTTCCATATGAATTCCTGTATTGTCATTCTAGGTCTTAGAAGAATGCTGCTGGTAATATAATGGCCATTGCATTAAATCTGTAGGTTGCCTTGATTAGGATGGACATCTTAACAATACTGATTCTTCTAATCCATGATCATGTAATATTTCTCTGTTTGTTTGTTTCATCTTTGATTTCTTTGAGCAGTGTTTTGTAGTGTTCACAATTTAGTTATTATTTCCTAGAGTTTTTAAGAAATATTTCTTTATTTATTTTTAGTTGGAGTCTCACTCCGTTACCCAGGCTAGAGTGCAGTAGCATACTCACGGCCACCCAAGCATTGACCTGCTGGGCTCTAGTGATCTTTCTGCCTCAGTCTTCCAAGTATCTGGAACTACAGACATGTGTTACTATGCCCAGCTATTTTTTTATTTTATTTTATTGTAGAGATGAGGTCTTGCCAAGTTGCCAAGGCTGTTCTCAAACCCATGGGCTCAGGCAATCCCCTCACCAAGGTGCTGGGATTTCAGGCTTGAGCCACCACGCCCAGCCAAATATTTATTCTTTCACTATGGTGATTCTGTTACAGTTTTTACTTTCTGAGCATTCTGTGAGCCAGATTAACAATCTAGAAATGATACTATGTTTTAAGATACTCTCTGGAAGGATAACAACTCCTCTGAGTTATGTTACATATAAGACTAGCGATTCAGTTGATTTGTAGATTGTGCTATCCTGATGTTCTTGTATGTGTTATACATATAAGAAGGGTCCTTGTCTGTCTCTAAGAGGAAAATAATAGTGTTACTGTCCAAATGAGAACTCAGCATATCTCAAAGGTCAGAAAATAGTCTCCTTCAGTGTTTCTCGTTGCTATGTTCACAAAATATAACATTTATTCCTTGGGAAGCAGCATTCATAATATCATGAAGAGATATCTCACCTGTGAAGTAAAGTCAGCCTCTTCACCCTGCAGAACACTGCTCCTGGAACCAACACATAGAACTACGACTCTGACTTGGGTCTCTAAAATTCTCCCTACCCCAAGAGCTAAGGGAATATATGATAATTTTGGCTGTCTTATGATTTGCTCAATCATGGTTGTCAGGGAGAAAGATTCAACTAATGTGCATATAATCAAGCTATTCTACTATGTAGGAGCAAAGGCCTCTCTAGTACATAATTTCATTCTTCTGACAAAGTCGTATTTTGTGAGAGAGAAAAGTCACCACCTGCATCCAAGCCTTCTCAGTGCGATTCAGAATGATCCCTGCATGTTCCCCATCATTCATACTGGCAGAAAAAGAAGTGACAGAAACATCCACAATTTCTTTCACTGCAGACATGACTTTGTCCAGATAGGGTGGTTGGAAGCTTTGGAAGGATGTATGGGCCTGGAAGATTGAGCCCCAAGCTCTTTAGCCAACCAGCTGTTGACTTCCTGGGTTACAGCACCATAGGCTGTGTGAGGAGAGTAGACATGGAATCTGTTCTCCGGAGCCTGGATCACCAGGTGCTCCTTCCAGGTTTTCCAGATTATGTATTTTATGGGTTCGAAAATTGGTGATTGGTAGGAGAGAAAGAGATCTTCTTTCTTTCTCAGCACCTCCTTCACCACTCCCTCATTCAAGTCATTGGTCAGGAAGTGTGCGTTGACAGCATGTGATGTGCTTGGTTCCACTAGTGATCTAACATTGTCCCAACGTTCAGCACATGAGAGGAGTGAAAAGCCACTCAAGGAGGAAAAGAGAGCCTTCAAATTCAAAAAGGAATGAGAATAGCAGATCAGGGTAGAGCAGATCTACAAGCCAGATAGATTTCATGTCCCGATACTACCCCACTCTCTGGATTCTTGATGCCCTAGTGGGCCACCATGTCAGCTTTGAGTTAATTACTGTTACTTTTGAAAGAGCCGTTGGAAATAACATGATAGAACAATTCCATTTCACAAAATAGAGAATTGTAAGGTTGTATAGATTGAAGTCACACTTAGCTGCAACAGTAGGAGGCAGTATAGCATGACTAAGAGCTGTAAGTCTGAAGCCCAGTTGAATCCCAGAGCCACAGTTGTATAACTGCAGGCAAATTACTTAACCTCTGCAGTTTCCCCTTCTGAAGAATGGAAATAATAGTGCCCAGCTCATAACGTTGTTCCAAGATTTAAATGTAAGCTGGAAGCAATGTCTGTTGTAGTGTAAGCACTGTGTTTGCTATTGTTTTTTGTTTGTTTTGTTTTGTTTTGTTTTGTTTTGAGTTGGAGATCCAGTCGCCCAGACTGAAATGCAGTGGATGCTCCCAGCCACTGCAGCCTCGACCTGCTGCTCTCCGCGATCCTCCCGCTTCAGCCTTCCAAGTAGCTGGAACTACAGGCGTGTGCTACCACGCCCGGCTAATTTTTTTGATTTATTGTGGAGATGAGGTCTCGCCAAGCTACCCAGGCGGGTCTCGAACCCGCGGGCTCAGGCAGTTCACTCACCTCGGCCTCCCAAAGCGCGGGATTACAGGCTGAGCCACCGAGCCCAGCCTGTTATTGTTAAATGACCTGAAAACTGCTCCCTCTACATGACCTCATCCATTTCAGTGTCACTTCAGGCCATGTCTTGGTCAGTGAAAAACCAGGTGACACAGACAGTAAGTCCTTGTGGCAAGATCTCACTCCACTTGTGCCCCCTGCTTCTGTGTGGCAGGAAGTCAGCTGTCCCATCTCCTCTTCTCTCTTTCTCTACAGCACCCCTAGCCAGAACCTAGCCACCTCATGGCATATTCTAGAAACAGTATGTGAAGTAAAAGGCTTGATACTGCGAGTTCATCATCATGCAAGAATTGCATTCTCTATGTAAACATTTAGGAATGGCGACTGTAGAAATATTTTGTTTTCTTGTGAACATATTCAGAGCACATCTGGAGCATGAAAATTTTAATTTCAAAAGTTATACGTGGAGTCACCTCTCCATATACCTTTCTTGTTTGCTTTATCTTTATTTCTAACAGTAAGATAATTCCATGACAGCAGACCTATGTCAAAGGCACAGAAGAGGGGAATGAATTAAAAGATTGACAGAAAGAGCCTCTTTTAAATAGGCAGTCACACAAGCTAAAAAACAGCTGACATCAAAAAAAAAAAGTGTGTTTAGGATAAATGTTTGTCATGATTACACTTAATTGATGCTGCCAAGATTGAAGAAACACTCCACTTTCTAAAAGACACTCTACTTCTTAAAGCCTTATT
Organism: Carlito syrichta; assembly: GCF_000164805.1. NCBI lineage: Eukaryota > Metazoa > Chordata > Mammalia > Primates > Tarsiidae > Carlito > Carlito syrichta. The sequence goes on from NW_007246167.1 coordinate 45,103, forward strand.
AGTTTAGAAGATTTTAATATCCCTTCCTGCCTCACTTTGAAGGTAGGACTGCAACATAAGTAATGTTTTTTATAAAATTTTGATAGATAACCAAATAAAACTTATATACAGCAACCAAATTCCCTAAGCTCTTGAGACTGTGTCAATTTCAGTGTTTTATTGTCTCTAAGTATATTTATACCTATGAATTTATAGTTCCTGATTTGTATAATTAAAGCAAGTTTATCTTATCCAAAATAATGCTAATGAAAGCTTTGACAATTTTCCTACCCATGTCCTTGTTCTGAATCCTTCCTATTGAAAACAAAATTTTCTAAATTTTCCTTCAACTATGTTTCTCTATTAAGAATTAGGAAGTATTGCTAATATTTTTTATAATTCAAAACACCAAAATTTTAGTTTTAAGGCAATGCCAGTATCCATAAGTTTGAGGTTTTTCATTTAGGTCTTTGATCTATTGAGAATTGATTTTTGTGTATGGTAGGGATCTTGTTTCAATCTTCTGCCTGTGGTTAGCCAGTTTTCCCAGCTCTGTTTACTGAATAGGTTCTCCTCTCCTCAGTGGTTGTTGGTGAAGGCTATATCAAAGATGGGTTGGTTGAGAAACTGAGGTTTTGCTTCCAGAATCTGTATCTATATCAGCCAAACTGAATTTCGTGGAAGAATACCAATAATATAAGTGATACATTGTGACATTTCCATTAGACATATTAATAATTGTATGTTTTACTTTATGTGGATTCCAGCTTCAAAAAGAAAATTTGTGTAACATAGACCAATGAATTACCCAAGAAATAACTGTGCTTACATAGTAACAAAGTAATTTTTTGAGAAAACAAAAGCTGAACCAGGGCAGATTCTTTTACAAAATACATAATGATCAGAAACATCACTTTTATTGCCAATACAGTATTATTTTTAAAAGACAAACTGGATTATATGTGTAACTAGAGACGGCATTTAGTCTTCTGATTACTTGTTTACACAGTAAATATATGCACATTAGAAATCAATGTTGTTAGAAAAAAGTGCTCAAATTTTAATTTTGTATTTTTTGAGAAGTATAGAATCAGAAAAGGTGTTATGAGCAATGGGTTAGCAAGTCAATTCTGATCACATTTTAAATTGCTTTTCCATACAAGCTGTGACACTCCATGAACTCTGATGATGTTGGTCTAGCACACACTTTCTCTAAATATTAACAGGGTACATCTTATAAGAAGATCATTAAGATAGAAAACAGTATTGAATCTGAAGTTTTTAGACAATGAAATTGTAAATACTGGTTGTCATCATTATTGCCATCATCATCAGGAGCAGCAGCAGCAGCAGCGAGTGTCACCAACTTTTCTCTCTTGTCTGTGTATCCCATGTCTATAATTATGTTGATGCCATATGGCTTTATTGCATACATTTAAGTTGTACAACATGATGTTTGGCTATACTTATACACAGCAAAATGTTTACCACAGTCAAGAAAATTAACTCATCTCACAGTTACCCTTTCTTTTGGTGGCAAGAGCACATAGAAATCTGCTCTCATGAGTTTTTAGTTGATTTATGGCAATAGAAGACTTTGAAAAAAAAGAAAAAATGCATTTTACTATCTAGATAATTACTTTTAATAACTAAATAGTAGCCATTTAAATAATATCAGGCATATTCAATACTCGTTGCTTTGATTTATAATTCCGTGTGTTAAGTCAAATGTTGTTTTATGTAAAGATATCTTGTTCACATGTATTAAAGATGGAATTTCAAGTGTGATGGCAAAATTACAAGGAAAACGATTTTAAATTATGGCATATTCTGAGAAAGTGAAGAAAATGAAGACAACGCTATATTATGAGGGTGTAACAAAATTATAGAGGGGCCTGATTATTAAGTAAAGGAGAAAGCTCCTTGTGATGTGATGATCCTCCCTCCTTCTTTACGCTCCTTTTATATTTTTTCGTTAGTTTGTTTAACAAACACTTATTGACTATATGCTAGGCATACTGTCTTTAGAAGACACAATGCAAAGTAAATACCAAGAGAGTGAGAGATGTTACTTCAGGTAGTGTTGCCAAGGAAACCTCTCCAATGTGAAATTTGAACACAGGAAACAACTGGAACAAAAGGTGGAGGGGGAGAGAGAGAGAGAGAGAGAGAGAGAGAGAGAGAGAGAGAGAGAGAGAGAGAGAGACAGAGAGAGAGAGAGAGAGAAAGAACTAATACTACTGACACAGCGTAACATTTTACTAAGAAAGATAGATACTATGCTTGCAGTTATGGGACCTATAAGACAGGAGTACAGATTAAAGCATCAGGAATATTGTGGTCCTGTTACCCACCATATGGGTAAAATCAGTGTAAAGTGAAAGTAATGAAGATAAGAGACTGGAAGATTCAAGTTCATGATTTCAGTGTTCCTGATGCTTGCACCACAAACTATCATACAATTTTATTGATTAATCTGTTTCTCATATCCAAGTTTAGATTGGCTCCGAGTTCTATCATTTGCAGCCAAACGAGTTCACATGAAGAACTACTGAGTTGAGTACAGGAATTTGAGTCACTACTCAAGCACAGTTTGGTAGGGTTTGACAGGGACCAAAAAATATCTTTCTACCACCATGAGTTTGGAACAAATTGAGAGATGAGCACATACTTCCAAAAAAAGGAGATTTTTAAAAAATTCAGTTATATTACTGAAAAACAACAACTTAGATTGGATGTGCATGGTCTTTCTAATTCTCAACTCAATAATTAAGATTCACATTTGGCAATAGATAGAGCTGAGATATCATAAGTTCTTTAAACAGTTGGCTCCTTTGACTGTAGAGATGGATTAGCAAAAAAATAAAAAATAAAATAAAATAAATGTGTGTAGTTTATAGACAGGTTAGTTTTCTCAAAAAGAAAACCTAGAAGGAAAACTCTGCTTCTTTTGGAACAAGATAGAGTGAAATATTCAAAGAAAAACTAGCATTTTATTTCCAACTGAATTCCCACATGAGAATCTGACATATAGTGGTTACTTCCTAAAATAAAAGTATGCCCTTAAAACTGTATCATATTGTAGATAGACTTTGGAATTGGGGAGAATTTGAATCTCATTCCTTCACTTCTTAGATAAGCAATCTAGCTTTTTGAGTATGATTTTATGAATATATGAAATGGAGAATAATATTACCTACATCCATGTGATTATAGTGAAGTTTATATAAAGTGAGAGTGAAATATTTGGTCTGATATTACAGGAAAAATTTTGTGTGTAAAATTTAATGCTATCAAAGTTGTACATAACATGCTAGATACATTTTGTACAGGAAATGTCATATTTATTTTCCTGAAATCTGATTATATCAGACTCTAAACCATTCTATTTTCTTGCCTGTGAAATTAAATGTGTCATTAGTGGGAGTCCTTTACAGCAGAGGTCCCAAATCCCTGGGTCTGGCAGGAGGTGAGGGGCAGTCTAGCATAGCTCCACCTTTTGTCAGATCATTACATTACATTTTCTTAGGACTAGGAACTGGCATTACATTCACTTAGGACTAGGAACCCTATGGCTAACTGTGCATGCGAGGGATCTAGGTTGTGGGCTCTTTGCTCCTTGTGAAAATTAATGTCTAATGATTCCCCCCGCCCCCCAGATACCCCCATCTGGAAAAATGGTCTTCTACAAAACTGGTCCCTGATGCCAAAATGGCTGGGGACTGCTGCTTTAGAGCCTCCAAGATTATATGAAGATCTCCTATGCTGGCACACTTGCTGCCTAAGACTTATCCTTTGAGACTGGAAGCTTTTGTCACTGCCTCATATCTCACGATCTTTGTTGAGGCTAGGGCCCCATGTATAGGGTTCAGACTCTCTTAGTGCTTCATGCAAACTTCTCTCACCAAGAAGACCAGCCTCCAGCCAGGGGAACTTAGAAGTCCCTACTATCCAACACACCTACAGAACTTCACCTTTAGAGACATAATGAATTTTCTCTCCTCCAGAGTGCCTTGGCCACTCACCTCTTTAGTGTAACAGTCTTATACAGGAACATTTTTGAACAGTGAAAATTGAAAGGGAAAAGCGAGATTGGTATGCTGTCTATTGCTATCTTTGGCTTTTGGCCTGCAGCAAAAAGATTTGCTGCAAATAATTTCCATGCTCTTGACTGAATTATTAGATCAGGAAAAAAGATACATGATTGAAACATAAAACAAAATCAAAGCAGAAATTTGTATGTTCATAAATTATTCTGACACAGTAATATTCATCTTTCTTACATATTAAAAACTTGAATGCTAACATGCTAATGTCTTGTAGAAGATTAAATTTAGTGACATTCTTTATTCTTTATTTGTTTCTTCATATCTCTTTGGATAGAAATCTCATTAAGGAAAAATAATTTTGATAAATATTTTAGCTTTGAACTGTTTTAAAACATGTAATAAAAACATGTACTTAGCAAAATATAATCTAATTAAATTTTTAAAAATTAGCCCTGATTTTTAGAATAAAATATATAGCATATTTCAACTCACTGTAAAATGGAAACGGTTTTTAGAGAGCTGATAGAAGACTCATATGATAATGTTTAACTATAAATTGTTTCTAAATAAGTTATTTTTTCTTAAAAGGGGATGCTAGTAGTTCTTGTGGAAGGAGAAAGAAACACTAACTTTTAAAAAGTATGTATTTTAATCCTTGATTTTTTGGAGATGTTCTGTGGGAACAGAAATTTTAAATTAGCCAAAAGAGAAAAACAACAACTTCTTTTACAATCAGCTGAAGCAGAAGGTTCAGAATCACTGGAACTCATTTATTATATACTTGAGAGATTCTTTGAGCTGTACAAAGCTGGGTATTAATACATGGGCAAACATAAGACTGACAAAGCAGATGTTGCACTAACCAAAATTCACTGAAATTGGGGAGCAGCTGTGTAGCTTGAGATGACCATTCGGGCACATAATTTATGCAAGAGCCAAAATAGATACTACTCTACACTTTTAAAATATTAAAAATGAAAAAGCAAAATTTCATTGTAAGACTTGGCAACAATCAAATTATACCCCCATAACAAAGGAGCAATCAATCATAATATATAAGAATTAGGATTTTCCCAAGGCAATAAACCCTGAATTCTCAGAGTCAATCAAAATATAAATCAACTAGCCATCATTCTAAATCTAATATCTCTTCATTAACATAAAACTATAGCTAGCCAATGCCAAGTCCATCTCTGTCATAATTCAGTATAGTGCTATTAATTAAAAAATGACTTCTAAATTCTCATCTGTCAAGAAAATTAAGATCCTAATAACTCTGATATTCTGTATGGTAGGCTACGTGTTTTAATGGAAAGAGAATGGTAGTCAACAGAATCAGATAATATCAGCATCACTACTTATGAGTGAAGTCATAAGGGTAGTTTTTTTCCATATTTCCTGACCCCTAGTTCTCCCAGTTCTAAAATGGAGATATCTAAACTTACCACCTCAACTCCTCTCTCCTCTCCTATGTTGAATTCGCACTGGATAGGATATCATTTCTGCTCCACTGAGAAAGCTCTTGCTAAAGTAACAAATGATCTGCAATCTACTAAATCTGATGGTTAGGTCTCCCCCACATTTTATGTTTTTTGTGAACAACATTTTACAGAGTGAAACTCATTTAACTTGATTTTATAGGACATCACTATCTTTTGGTAGAACCCCTATTCATCGACTATTTCTTCTCAGTTGTCTTTTCACATTCTTGTGGTTTCTGTTGTTGTTGTTGCTGTTCTAAATTTTAAAAAAGGATCCAAAAATATCTTCAAGTTAAATGTTAGGGCACACGTTGCTTTATATTTTGAGAAAAATGCAAAGGGTCTAAAATTTTCCAGTATTTGGAATCTAGTAAGTTACTTTGCTATTGCTTTATACATGTCAGAAGACATGAGAATCCCGGATGGTAGAGAAAAGATAATTTGTTACTCAGAACCAATAGCAGAAACTGAAAAAATATCATCAGTCACTCTAGGCCCACTTCTCATAGGTTGATATGAAGAGGGTTGGCTGTGGTCTATACACACACAGTGGAGTGTGTTAAAGGAGAACATCACGGATATCAAGATCTTTTCTAGAAATCATAAAAATTAAATAGTACTATGTGTACTATTTTGTGTCTGTGTTATTTTTCTCATTTAATGTTTTTGAGATGGCTCTATATTGTTACGTAAATCAATAGTTTAAATTTTTGATAACTGACACATTATATTGCAAACATATTTTACATTTTCTTTATCCATTCTTGTTGGAAAAAGCTTAGATTATTTTCAGTTTGATATTCTTATTAATAAGTCTATGATGGATATGATTTTCCACGTTTTTGTGAACACATACTTTTATTTCTCTTAAGTGAGTACCTAGGACAAAAATAGCTAAGCTATTACATAGATAAAACCAATTTTACAATAAACTTTCAAGCTGTTCTTCAAAATAGTTGATCCATTTTATACCGCCACCGGGAATGTGTGATAGGTTGCTCCATATCCCTGCCAAATGTCCTACTATTTGTCATTTTTATTTTAGTCATTCTAGAATCCATGTAAAATCTTTTTTTTAAAGCGTCCATCCAAGATATTTGCCAGTGTTTTATTGAGATGTTGTCTTTTTATTTTTGACTTTCAAAAGCTCTTCACGTGTTTTGAGTACAGGCTCTTTTTCAAATATACATATTTTAAAATATATTTATCAATTGTTGCCTTGACTTTTAATTTTATTAATAGTCATTTTGATGGACAGAATATACACTATTTTATAAGTTCAGAAGTTAAATTTATCATTTCCATAGTTATTTCTTTTTGTATCCTGCATTAATTACATTTTTCTATCTAAAATGTTTTAATTATTCTTTTTTTTTATTTTCTGAGAAGATATTTTCAAGTTTCTACACTCAGGTCTTTGTCCTATATAAATTAAGCTTTGTGTATTTAGTGAGGTAAAAATCAAGGTTTGTGTTTTCTTATTTTTTTGGTTTGTGTTTATATATTAAAAATATGATTTTCAATCAACAAAGACGCTACCCCCCAAAAAACTACAGACCCAGAACAAAATTCTTTATGAATACCCATGTAAACCTCTTTAACAAAATACTAGCAAACTGAATTCAGCAGCAGACTAAAGCAATTATACACTATGATCAAGTGGGATTTATTCCTGAAATGAATTATATTGAAATCTATCAATGTAATACACTGCACTAGCAGAAGTAAGGAGATAAAAGAAATATGTCTATCTCAAATGTTGCAGAAAAACATTTGGCAAAATTGAATACATTTTAATGATAGAAACATTCAGCAGACAACAAATAGAAGGGAACTTCCTCAACATATTTAAGCTCTTGATGAAAAACCCACAGTTAACATCATATTTAATGATAAAAGACTGAAAGTGTTTTCCCTAAGATCAGGAACAAGAAGAGGATACCTGCTCTAACCACTTTTTTTCAAGATATTATTGAATATCTGAGTCAGAGAAATTAGGGAAGAACACATTAACAGAGACCAAATTGGAAAAGAAGTAAAACTACCTCTGTTTGTGGATAATGTGATCTCATATGTAAAAAAAAACCTCTAGAGATTGCATACAAAAAATTATTAGAACTACAAATTAAGCAAAATTGCAGGAGATAACATCAACATGCAAAAATAAGTTGCATTTCTATATATTAATCATGAATATTGGATGACTTCACATTTATATATGCCTTCTGTAACTTCTTTCAATAATGTTATGTAGTTTTCATTATAAAAGTCTTTCCTTGGTTGGGTTAATAATTATTTCATTCTTTTTGTTAATAACAAATGTGAACAGTTTAAAATTTTTTTTTTATTTTAAATATGTGGAGTATAATTCAGGGTTAGGTATACAGGTACCCTTGTTGATGAAGTATGTCCCCCACCTCCCCTGGCAGTTATTGCTGAAAGAAGTTACAGAAGGCAGATATAAATGTGAAATCATGTCATATTTGTAGAGTAGAAGACCTAATAATGGTCAAGATGTCAATACTACTCAAAGCAATTTACACATTTAATACCTTCCCTATCAAAATCCCAGTGATGTTTTATTGCAGAAACAGAAAAATTGATCCTAAAATTAATATGGCATCTCAAAGGACTTCAAACAGCCAAAGCAATCTTGAATAAGAACAAACCTCTCACTCATAAGTGGACCTTGAACAACTACCATAACACTATAAGAAAAGGATTGACAGTGGCGGGAAACTATGGGGGGGGGGGGTGGGAGAGAGGGGCAGGGAGGCGTGATTAATGGTAGTCAATATCTGTCTGGGGAAGGGGGAGGGCACACCTCATCAACAAGGGCACCTGCACAATGAATATTTGTATATCTAACCCTTAACTGTCCCCCACAATTTTAAAATTAAAGATGTATATATAATTTTTTTTAAAAGAACAAACCTGTAGGACATACATGTCTTGATTTCAAAAGTTAGTATAGAGTGAAAGTAATCAAAAGTGTGGTCCAGGCATAGAGATAGACATACAGACAAATGGAATAAAATAGAGAGTACAAAAATAAGCTCTCCAACGTAGGGTCAAATGATTTTTGACCATTCTATGGGGAAAGGACATCTTGTTAATGAATGATGTTGGGAAAGCTGGATATCCAGTTGCAAAAGAATAAAATTGGAACTTCATCCTACAACATATGTGAAAATTAACTCAAAATGGATCACATACCTAAATGTAAGAGCTAATGCTATAACAGTATTAGAAAAAAACACAGGGGAAAAGCTTCATAACATTATATCTGGCAGTGATTTACTGGATAGGACACTAAAACCATGAATCATAAAATAAAAAAGTAGGTAAATGAAATTTCATTATAGTTTTAAAAATATATGCATCAAAGGGCATCAGAAAAGTGAACTACATGGAAATCATATATCTGATAAGGGACTAATAGCCAGAATATATAAGGAACTTCTAAAGCCCAACGACAAATACAAACAACCCAACTGAAACACTGGCAATGGAACTTGAATCAACATTTCTCCAAAGAAAATAGAATGGCAATAAACAAATGAAAAAATTCTTAACATAACTTATTATTATATATATTCAAATCAAAACTACAATGAAATATCTCTTCAGATCTGCTATGGAATGACTATGGTTCCACAAAATGTATACTTTGAAGCCCCAATCTCCAATGTGACTATATCTAGAGATAGGGTCTTTAAGGGGTAATTGAGATTACGTGAAATCATAAGAATGGATCTTTAACCCAGTCGAACAGTGGTACTGTAAGAAGAGAAAGAGAGAAAAATTACTATTTTCTGTTCTCTCTACTATGTGAGAACACAATGAGAATATGGTCATCTATAAGTCAGGGAGAGCCCTTACCAGAAACCAAATTGGCCAGCCTCCAAAACTGTGAATATAATAATTTCTGTTGTTTAAACCATGCAGACTGTATATATACAGACACGCACACATATGCACACATGTTTCATATGTGTGTATATCTACATATACATACCAGGGAAATATTTGTACTATAGGCACATATAGCCATGCATATGTATGTGTGTATATATAATGTCTTGTGTATATATAAATCTCTATCATCTAACTGTCATAATTTCATGAAGTTTTTTTGTTGCTGATATAACAGTTTCTTCAGATCACAGCTTGACTTTTTTGCTTTCAATTACTAAAAACCTTTGGGGCCATCCATGTTTTTCCCCAATACAATTTTTTTTTTTTTTTTTTGCCTGGAAAAGAGAATGTGTCATTTACTGTCACATTTAAAAAATCTTTAAAATGCCTTTTGTTTTTAGTGAATATGCAATTTTTCTTGGAAAAAATGAAATGTATCATGACTAAGCTGTCTTAATTGTTCTCTCTCTCTCTCTCTCTCTCCGTCTCTCTCTGAGTGTGTGTGTGTGCGTGTGTGTGTGTGTGGAGAGAGAGAGAGAGAGAAAGCATGTCGGCAGTGCACTGGATTTAAGATGTTCTAATCATTTGGTTCAGATAACCCTCATGAAAAATGAAAACCGTTCATTTTGCTCTGAGTTCCTCTATTATTCATCAGGTGCAACACCTGGAACCAATCTTAAGAAACAATTTGTCACTGTGTATAATTGCTATGCAGCATATTAGAATCAAACAGTTCATTATGTTGGTTTACAGAAACAAAAAAAAAATAGTCAAAGATTTCCTTTCACTTCCCTTTTTGTAAAGAAATCAGTGTTCTCTCTTCATTCAAGCTGGAGATGAATCGAGTCTCACTGGAGACAAATGAGGACATAAATACCTGTCCTTTTTCTTTTGCCTTTTAACCACTCATTACACTAGGGCTGGAAAGTCTTACTCACTTAGAAGTCAGATCTTGGACATAAGAAATCCTCAGGCTCAGTGGTTCACATTTATTATCTTAGCATTTTGGGAGGCCAAGGCAGGAGAATTGGTTGACACCAGGATTTCAAGACCAGCCTAAGAAACATAGTAAGACCTTGTCTCTACAAAAAAATAAAAAATAGAAAGTAAATGAACCGGGCATGGTGGTATATGCACGTATAGCCCCAGCTACTTGGGAGGCTGAAGCAGAAGAATCATCTAAACCCAGGAGATCGAGGCTGTGGTGAGCAGTGATGGAATCACTGCACTCCAGACTGGGTGAAAGAGAGAGATTCTTACTAAAAAAAAAAAGAAAAAAAAGACATCCTATTTCTTAATGTACTTTTAATATATAGAGATCATATAACACTCTAACTTTGATAGATTAGCTTCTGTGGAATTTAACCATTTATTTAGTTGTACTCTAATTACAAAGTAATTTGATAGCTGGGTGTGGTAGCACGCACCTGTAGTTCCAGCTACTTGGAAGGCTGAGGCGGAGGATCGCGGAGCCCAGCAGGTCGAGGCTGCGGTGGCCGGGAGTGGCCGCTGCACTCCAGTCTGGGCGACAGAGTGAGACTCCAACTCAAAAACATAAAAATAAAAATAAAGCAATTGGGGATCATTATAAAGAGACTACCACACACACACACACACACACACACACACACACACACACACACACTTAATGTAAAAAAGTAATCTGTAATTTTATATTCACTATTCATGAAAGAGGTGGTCGAGAGTGCAGACTGTTGTAGGCAGTGTCAGGTCCTAGTGAAGACAAGGGAAGGCCAATGGAGTGAAGACACTGACCTAGCCCAGACAGCCAAGAGCCAGTGAAGGGTCTGTGGAGAGGCATGACTGACAGAGACTGGAACAGGAGGTATTAGTGATTGTGCCTGACAGGATTTAATTCTGTCCTCCAGGTACTCTGTCTGGAGTACATCTGAATGGCTGTCCCCAGGGCCAGGCCTGAGATTGTTTGTATTTGCATCATAGGCCACTTCTGCAGAGCCAGAGACTGTTGAATGACAAGGACGTGAGTGGAAGTTGAGCTAGGGAAAACTGGTCCTGCTGTAAGTGAAAAAGTAAGGAATTCACCCCACCTTTAACCTACAATTCTTTCCAGCAATTTTGTGTCATTTTTTGGCTTATTATTTTTCATGATTATTAATAGCTGCATTTTGTAATATAATAATATAAGAATAAAAATTTATATGAAAAATGATATATTAAATAAATGTGTGCTCAGAGATTGGCCTTACTTCCAATCTTTTTATATAGAAAATGGTGAGATCAACATTTTAAACATCGGCATTTGTCTGAGTTGCTGATTGTTAAATAAGATAGACTACTAGAAATTAAAGTACTAAGTTTTAAAAATTTATTACAATAAATTTATATTTGTACCCTTCAGACATTTAGCAACCTGACATATTGTGTTCTGACTAATATTATTATTTAACAATAGGTTTTAATCAATACAATAAAAGTAAATTCTTATATTGCTCTAATTTGACTACCATTAGTTATTAATGAGGTTAAATAGTTTTCCTATGTTCAGCAACTATTTTCAGTATTTCCATAAGTTTTCTGTTTATACAATTATTTCTATTTTTTTTTTTAATTGGAGTATCACTCTGTCGCCCAGACTGGCGTGCAGTTGCTGCTCCCGGTCCCCATAGCCTCGCCCTGCTGGGCTCCGGCGATCCTTCCGCCTTAGCCTTCCGAGTAGCCAGAACTACGGGCGCGCGCTACCACACCAGGCTCATTTTTGATTTATTGTAGAGATGAGGTCTCACCAAGTTGCCCAGGCGGGTCTCGAACCCGCGGGCTCAGGCAATCCACTCACCTCAGCCTCCCAAAGCACGGGATTACAGACTGTCACCGAGCCCGGCTATTTCTATTTTTTAAGCAGAACTTTTTGTGTTTTATTGTTGGTTAAAAAGATCTTTGTATCTTTTTTTTTTTTTTTTGACAGAGAAAGAAAAGTTTATTTAAAAGTAAATTAGAGTGAACAAGAGACGGGAAAGGGAAGATTCACCTCCCCAAGGTGGGGGAGGGAGCCAAAGCCAGGAAATCTAGTGACAGTCATAGCCAGAGCACATGGACACACCAGAGTTTAGCAAGGCAATGGCCAGATATTTGTATCTTAAGGGTATAAATCATTCATTTTATTGTTGCAAATAAATTTTCCAGACTTAAATTTGATTCCTCCTTTAATTCAGTTTTTGATAATTTTTGATGTGTAGACATTCTGTCCTTTGTGCTTTAACATCAATTGACTTTGGGGCATTTTTTCTTTGGCTTTATAGATCACAACACTTATATCTTACAGTTTCATTTTATTTATGTGAAACACTTTACTATTCTCTAATTGATTTGTTATGTTAAGCTTTCTATCAGAAACAATTAATTATCTTTGCATTACGTAGTAGTAGGAGTATTAAAGGTGGTAGTTTGTGCATTTGATTTGTGCAAAACATGGAGTTTGGTGAATTAATTGTGCTACTTCGGTGATACAATAATCCAATTGGATGCTTATTTCTACTATTTTACAAATGAGCAAGTTGTGTTTGTAACATTTAGAAACATGCTACGAGTAGTAAAAATGAAGTGTCAAATTCTCATCCCTTTAATTTTTCTAGTGGCATCATTTTATATACTCATTGGCATCAAATTTAAATACATATACTGCTCTCTTTACTTCTTATTCTCTCATCTATTCTCACTCTCCTGTTTATCTTTCATTTAGAAGACCATGACTTTATAATTACTGGTTTTTAATAAGCTGTAAGCAGTACAAGAACAAATTTCTTGTTATTTCACTTAAACATTTTTTGGACCATGTCCTCAGAGTTAATTGGGGTTCAAACTTAATAGTGATGTCCCTTCAATGGTCAGTCTACTCTATTTGGACTAACGTTAACATAATCTCAAGCTATGACAGTATTTCTAAACGAAATATTTTTGAGGGGGATGAAGATCAGCATAATTTACATCTCTGGGAGATGGGAATCAACTTGAAAATATAAGAAATTTGAATATATGCACACATACACATATCAGTGAATAAATACCTATCAACCAATGCAAGAATATTTTTAGAACATAAGCTCCTCAAATTAGCACCCGTCAAGCAACTAGCATGTGGCGTATATACAGATGGAGCACAGCAGCCTATCACCAGCTGTGTATGTCAGACACTTAAGCAAGTCTGACACTTGTGAGACAGATGGTGAAAAAGACTATTATAAATATATATTCTCAATTTTTTAAGCTCTCATAGTACTGTCTATTTTGTCAGTCCAACAATTGGCATACCTTGCTTGTCATTCATCTAGATTTGGATAGATAGATAGATAGATAGATAGATAGATAGATAGATAGATAGAATCTTATCTTAATTTTCTGGTCACTATTCAGGGTAGTTTAAGATTTATCTACTTAAAAGATAACTATCTCAGTAATTTATATCTATTTTGACAACCTCACCATCAACCTAGGTAAGCTGTGCAATACTACAGAATTGATAGACTGTACTCTGCTTCTAAAAAGAGATAGAAGTATTATGGTATATTAAAAGAGCATGAATTTTGTGTCAGGAAGATTGAAAAATCATATCACACTTCTGCCACTACCTAGCTATGAGAAGATAAGCAAATCGCTTAAACTCTCAACACCCTAGCTTCCTCATAAATTTAAAATAAACAATAGTATCTATTCTTTAGTAGTGATGACTGTGAGATTATTAATTGTTTAAATTAACTTGAGTTTGGCTGTAGGCTGACTCCACCTTCTGAATTCCTACATAATAAGTTGCATGACAAATTGCATTTTAAAAGACCAAAACCAAATTTAGGAGAATAACAAACAGTCAAGTTTCAGCTGATCACTAGCAGTCAACTAATCATACTATGCTCAAATAAGGCAGATACCTACATGTAGGTGATTTCCCTACTTTCCCAATCAGGTGATTTCCCTACTTTGCTTCTGTGTTTGGACTATAAAAGCTCTCTCTCACACTGTTGGATAGAGCTTTCTGAACCTCTCCTGTTTCTAAACATCGCCCAATTTATGAATCATTCTTTATTTAACTAAATGAATAAATTTAATTTGTCTAAAGTTTTTTGTTTAAAAAATTATACTATAAATAATGGTGATAATAATAAAATGGATAATGCTTTACATATATGTTATGCCAGTAGTATGCTGATTGATGGATCTATGATATATGCATCAAATATATTATCTCTTCTAATATTCTCATTAATTCTTGGAGTGAGTATTCTTAATATCGACAGATTAGAAAATTGAATTTCTAAGCAATTTAAAATTATGCTTAAGATTTTATAGTATATATCTGTTCTGAAGAAAAGAAAGCTAAATTTGCCAAATTTCTACAGATCCTTTATCTTTTTGCCCATACTCCAAGTACTCAACCTGATTATTGTTGTTCAGTAGCTGCCACCATTCCTAATACCTTTTGACATTTTTCTTTCCTTAACATGTGATTTAAAATTTCTACACATTACCAAAACCAATGATATATCAGGATGCGCAGAAAGACAAGTAAAAATGTATTTGTCAGTGCAGAGATTTTATTATATTTCTCCATAGGCAACAGTAGTTAAAAAAAAGTAGTTTGTTTTTATAATTTTTGAAATCTTAGGTAAGACCTCTGGTGCATTGCAAAAGTTCTCTGTGTGTTCTCATAAAAAAATACTATTGTGATTCCAATTAGTCTATAATGTCCTTGAAAAAAAATGTGACACCGTTTTCTAACATTTATCAAAAGGAAATAACTATTTTGATTACATATCAGCTAGTATAATTATTTTTAAAATAGCAAATTTCAGGAAGTGCTATTCACATAGAAAATTGTAAAATAGAGAAAATAGATTTACTGAATGAATTAAAATATGTACTTTTCATTTAAGGTTATTATTTTTTTAAGGTCTCTCTCTTTCAATCTCTCTCTCTCTCTCATAATGTTTTTGTCTAGTTGTGTTATTGAGGTGATACTGGCCCTGCAAATGAATTTGGAAGTTTTAACGTTTCTTCTATTCTTCAGAAGAGCTTAAGGAGAAATGATACTAATTATTTTCTAAATGTTAACTAGAATTTACCAGTGAAATCATGTGGTCCTCAACTTCTCTTTGTTGGAGGTTTTTTTGTTGTTGATTCAATAGGAAAAGCCCACAGCTAATTAATGAAAAAAATCAAAAGTTTTGCCTCTAAAATTCAGTACAAGGCAAAGATTGCCCATTCTCACCACCAATTTTCATAGTACTGAGAAGTTCTATACAGAGCAATTAGACATGAAAAAGAAAAAAAATGATATTAAGATTATAAAAAAAAGAACAATAATCTCTATTTGCAGTCAATATGATCATGTATGTAAAAAATCCTAAAGCCTCAATGGAAAAACTGTTAAAATTAATAAATGAATTAAACTTGTAGCATATAAAATCAACATACAAAAATCAGTCACGTTCCTATCACAAGTAACAAACTAATATTACAAATTTAAATATATATATATTTTACAATACCCCACAAAAGAATAAAATACTTAGAACTAATGTTAACTGAAGAGGGGAAAGTGGTGGTCATGGTGGCTCATGCTTATAAATCCAGCACTTTGGGTGGCTTAGGCTCGAGGATTGCTTGAGACCAGTTCAAGACCAGACTAATCAACATAGACCCTGTCTTTATGAATATTAAAAAAAAAAATTATCTGGTCATGGTCATTCATGCCAAAAAGTCAGTTACTTGTGAGGCTGAGACAGAAAGACTGTTTGATTCTGCAGGGTAGAGAACACAGAGTGAGCCAAGATTGCACCACTGGAGTCCAGCTAGGCAACAGAGAAAGATTTTGTCTCTAAAAATAAATAAATAAATAAACAAATAAATATTTGTAATTTTATTGAAAGTGAAAGGCTTATACCTTAAAATTATAGAACATTTATTTTAAAAAAATCAAACACAGATACATAGAAAAAATATCCTGTGTTCATGAACTGAAAGAATTAACATACTTAAAATGTTAATAATACTTACAGTGATCTACAGACTCAGTGAAATCCCTATCAAAAGCCCAATGCCATTTTTACAGAAGTAGAAAAAAAAAATCTTAAAATTTATATGAAATCACAAAAGACCTCAAATAGCCAACTCAGTCTTGAGAAAGAAGAATATGTTGAAGGCACTACATTTCCTGATTTCTGGCCAATGATTTTTTTTCAAAAATGATGCCAAAAGCACTGGCAACAAAAGGGAAAATAAACAAGTGAGACCATATCAAACTAAAAAACCTCTTCACAGCTAAAGAAGTAATCAACAGCATGGGAATGCAGCCTAAAAATTGGGGGACAGTATTTGCAAACCATGTGTTTAATAAGGGATTAATATCCAAAATACATAAGGGAACCATACAAATCAATAGCAAAATAAGTAAATAATCCGTTAAAAATGAGCAGAGAATTTGTATGAACATTTTTCAAAGAATGAAATAAAAATGACCAACAGGTGTTTGAAAAAGTTCTTAACTTAGTAAATAATCATCAGTAAAATGAAAATTAAAATCATTGTAAAGGATCACTTCATACTTTTAGAATGGCTTTCATCAGAAAGACAAAAGATAACAAATTGTGGCAAGAATTTGGAGACAAGATATCCCTTCTATACTATTGGTAACAGTGTAAATTGTTACAGCCTTTATAGAAGATAGTGTGAAGTGCTCACAAAAAATTGAAATTATAAATATCCTATGGTCCAGCAATTCCACTTCTGGGTATATATCCAAAAGGGAAAAAAAATCTAAATTTTGAAGATATATATGCACTCTCATATTCATTTCAGCATTATTCACCATACTAAAATACAAAAAGAATATTAATGCCTGTTGAATGAAAGAAATAAAATGTGATTTATATGGATATATACATGGATACACACACACACACACACACACACACACGTATGATAGAATATTACTCAATATTAAAAATGAAGGAAATCCTATTTGAGATAACATGGATGAATCTGGAGGATATTGTACTAAGTAGTATAAGCCAAATGCAAAAAAGATAAATACTGCATGACCTCATTTACATATAGAATCTAGACAGTCTAACTTATAGAAACAGAGAACAGAATGGTGGTTGCCAGGAACTAGGTGGAAGAGGAAATAAAAAAGTGTTGGTCAAGGGGTTCAAAATTTCAGTTATGAAAGACTAAGAAGTTCTGGAGATCTAATGTACAACACTGTGACTCCAATGAATAATATTACACTGTGTAGTTGAAATTTGCTAAAAGGGTAATATTGAGTATTCTCACTCAAAAAAAAAAAAAAAAAAAGAAAATGGCAATTAGTAACCATTTGAGGTGTTGGGTATGTTAATTAGCTTGATTGTGGTGATTTTGTCACAATGTGTATATATATTCATCAAGTTGCATGCTTCAAATATATACAATTTCTTTTCCTTCTCTCTCTTTCTCTCTCTCTCTCTTTTTCTTTCTCTTTTTGTTTTGGCTTGAAATCTCACTTTGTTACCCACACTGGAGTGCAGAAGCAAGATAATGATTCTCTGCAGCCTCAATCTCCTGTGCTCAGGTGATCCTTTCACCTCAGTCTCACTCACTAGTTGGGACTACAAGCATGTGCCAATACACCCAGCTAATTTTTTTATTTATTAATTCCTGGGCTCAAGGGATTTTTTCCCTCAGTCTCCCAAAGTGCTGGGCTTACAGGTGTGAGCCATTGTGACTGGCCAATATATACAATTTTTAAATGTCAACTATACCTCAATAAAACTGAAAAAAATATATGGGCAATCATGTGTAAATAAATAGGAATTTTTTGGTGCATTTAATCTGTTATTTGTCATGGAATTCTGGGTTACCTTGGAAAAAAAATCTTCAATATTTCATGCACGAGACTTATGGCTCCTAAAAGCTGGAAAGTCCTGAGGATATGGGTTCTTAAAATCCTTATTTACCAAATGAAACTATAGGAATATGGAAAAATTTTGCAATAATCTCTGTCCAGGGCAAATAGTGAGCCTCCTAGTTCTGGACTATCCAGTACACAAAAGTATGTTGAAAATATTTTTGAATGTGGACATTTTAAAGATGATCCTTTCACCAACACTGGTTGTAATTTCTAATTTTTTCAGATGTCATGAGCCCTCAGTTTTAAACTTTAGCCTGCTCTATCAACCAAAACCTAATTGCAGAGTCATAAAATTTATGTACTGATTATTTCATTCCTCATTAGAAGTTCCTTCTTTAAAAGTTTTATGGTTTTATGGTGTCCAGTTACCATACATGTTCTGATAGAACCTAAATTTTTGCACTATAGCCATTAAACTCCAAATTTTCAATAAGTTTCACACATGGCAAAATATTTGTCATAAAACATTTGGGATTTTTGTCTTTAAAAATATACAAAAAATTTATATTAGTGAATCCTTGAAAATGTTTCTTATCTATGGGTCCTCACCAGAATTTCATTATTGTATAAGGTATATCTGTACACAAATTTATGGTTGTAATTGCTTACATGCTATGTCAGTCCTATTGGAAATTATTGAGGGTGTTGTCCCTATCACTGGAGCCACTTATTTGGTACAATGTGAAAATGTGAACTACACTGTGATTCTTTGTGTTTTTTGTTTGTTTGTTTTGAGTTGGAGTCTCACTCTGTCGCCCAGACTGGAGTGTGTGGCCGCTCCCGGCCACCGCAGCCTCGACCTGCTGGGCTCCAGCGATCCTTCCACCTCAGCCTTCCGAGTAGCTGGAACTACAGGCATGTGCTGCCACGCCCGGCTAATTTTTGATTTGTTGTAGAGTTGAAGTCTCGTCAAGTTGCCCAGGCGCGTCTTGAACCCTCGGGCTCAGGCAATCCACTCACCTCGGCCTCCCAAAGCGCTAGGATTACAGGCTGAGCCACCGAGCCTGGCCTACTGTGATTCTTTACATTCAAATTACGTTAGCAAGTTGTATAATTGCCATTTTTTTCTAGGCTCAAAACTTTAGACTCCACAATTTTGCTTCATCTAATCAGACACTAAGTTTGTTTACTAATAACCTTTTCTGTTAATGAACATAATGCATACTAATTTATTTCTAACCTCTCATAAAAGGTATTTTCTATTTATTCTCACTAACTATTTGTTCTAATTTCCTGCTTTATCACACCTAAATTAATACAGCAACCTCAAGTCCATCTGTTTTCATTATCTAATAATATATAAAACAAATCTGTAAATCTTAGCAGATTAAAACAACAAAGATTTATTATTTCATAGTTTCTGTGGACCAGAAATCAGGGAGAAGTTAAGCTAGATGCCTGTGACTTATGGTCTCTGGTGAGGGTGTAGAAAACCTGTCATTCAGAGATGTTTGTTGTGTCATTTGAAGACATGACTAAAGGAGAATTTTCTTCCAACCTCACATGCTTGTTTTGGGGGTCTCAGTTTCTGCCAGGCTACTTGTAGGAGACTTCAGTTTCTCACGTGTGGCCTCTTTATTTTATTTTATTTTTTTGAGTTGGAGTCTCACTTTGTCACCCAGACTGGAGTGCAGTGGCACGCTCACGGCCACCCCAGCATTGACCTGCTGGGCTAAGGCGATCCTTCCACTTCAGCCTTCCAAGTAGCTGGAACTAAAGGCTAACACTACCACACCTCGCTAATTTTTTAATTTATTGTAGAGATGATGTCTCACCAAGTTGCCTAGGTTGGTCTCTAACTTGTGGTCTCAGGCAATCCTCTTACTTTGGCCTCCCAAAGTACAGGGATTATAGACGTGAGCCACTGTGTCCAGTTTACATATGGCCTCTTTTAAGGATGCCTGACAATACATGGCACCTCACTTCCACAGAGCAAGTGATCTGAGAAAGAGTGAGTGAAGCCAAGACTGAAAGCCAAGATGTTTGTATAAGCTAATTTCAGTAGGTACATGCCATCACGTTTGCTACATTTTATTCATGAAAACCAAGTCGCTAAATCTACTTCATATTCAGAGAAAAATCTATTTCTATCTCTTGTATGGATACATATCACAGTATCTGTAGGCACATTTTTAAAACCACTGTGTTCATTCTGTGTGCTATGGTCACAACAGTGAAGCATAAATACTACCATTTTGAACATTCCAAGATATTCTATTTTCCCATTTTATCAATATTTTCTGCACACAGTCTATGCATGCAGTTCATTCAACAAAAGAAGGAAAATAACTTTCAGAAAATCTATATCTGATGCAATCATACAGGTGTATATGAAGAATTAGTCATAGTATTATTCAAATATACTCTCCTGTCAGAAAAACTAGGGGAGACACATATAGTTTCTTTTTAAGGAATTTTTTTATTCCTTCACTGAATAGTGATGACAACTTATATTTATTTTCTGCTTATTGTATGAGATAGTCATTTTGCTGAGTACTTTGGGTAACTTTCAGTCATTTAATTCTTAAATCAATCCTGAATCATTGCTAGTATAATCTCTATTTTGTAGATGAGGAAGCCTAGTCTTAAAAGAGTGAAATAAATGGCCCTAAGTCTTAGCTAATTGTACAAGGACTGATATACAGCCCTGTCTCTTAACCAATAAACTCATCTTCCTTCTTGAATGTAACCAAAAAGTTGTTTACATAATTCGATGTTTCTCCATATCATATCAGTAGAGAGCTTCTTTTTCTCACTACTAGAGAATGACTTCTTTGTCAACTTGTGCAAATCATAGTCAGTCTCTGTAAGTTATTCTTAGCTTATCCACATAGGTCAGCAAAATTAAGCACACTTTAAAAACCAAAATGTTAAAAAAAAGAAAACTTAAAAAGGTATTCATTAGATTTTGGTACTAAAAAGAAAGGACAAAAATTATTAACTAGCCCTGATAATAAAGAAAGAGGAAAACGCTTTTAAGGTTAATAGTCATATGAAGATAAGATTATTAGCTCTCTGGAATGTTTTTCTTAACCTGGTATTGGGAATTTGAACATCTTTGCTTGCAGGTTCTGGATATCAACATAAAATGGATGCAAAAAACATATAAATGGGAAAATGCTGTTTGAATTCTCCCTTATTTACATGATTGTGCATTTCAGATCAGCTCTACATTCTTTGATCTTGAAAATACTCATTCATGTCTCATAAGATAAATCTGAGAGATATTAAGTAGCTTGCTCAAAGGTTACCTAACTAAGAAGTAGCAGAGTCAGGAATAAAACCCATGATTGTCTAACTTCAAAGACTATGTTGTTTATCATACCATCTTCATAAAAATGAAAAAAAATTTCTTTTGTAGTCTCTAAAGAAGCAGGATGACCTTCCATCCTAAATTTATTTTGAATGTCAAGACTTATAATACTACACACACATCAAGAGGGTATGAAAGTTTACTACGTGAATAGTGAGACTTTCTGGGGAGAGCTGGGCAGGCCTCCAAAACTCATCTGAGCATGGACGAAGAAAGCAGGGAAGAGAGACTGGCTTAGGGTTATTAGTGATGTTTAGGGAATGGAATTCATCAGAGTTCTCACTCAGGCAGGGGCTCGCACACCTACAAACTTCCACAGGCACAAAAAGAGGAAATGCCTAGGATTTTTTATTAACTTGCTAACATGTTTACCAGAAAGAAAGAGAAAAAGATGAGACTTCATACTGGCAGCAGTCAGTCTTCAGAAAATGGAATCAGACTCTTTATTACCGTTCACTTCTGATTTTTGGTTGATAGCTAAGATATGCCATGTCTTGTTTAGTATTAACTCTTTAAGTAAGCCAGTTTATAAGACCTGTAGACTCAGGTCAGTAAGACAGGTACTGTTCAATGCCTTGGTCAAGAGCCCAGCATTGTATGCTCTGGAAAGTGCACCAAGGGCTTCAGTCACAATCAATAATGTTCAGAATTCCAAGGAGAATAAAGAGTGTTATAATAAGGTCTTGAATGTGACTTTAATATGTATTGAGATATTTGTAACTTTCATTTATAGAAGACCCAATCTGGCATTTTGGGTGCCTTGATGCAAGAAATTATCAGAGCTCTTTACCCCAAGATGGGCAACCTTGTACAAGAATTGATTATTGCTGTCATTAGTCGGACCAGACAGTGAGGTCATTGGCAATAGTCCAAGAACAAGTACAAATGTGCAGATGGGGCTGATTTTTGGTCACAGCATCCGTACTAAGATGATTGCCTAATATTTGGTCAGTTTTCTTGATCCCTGTATCTGCCCTTTATTGGGGGCAACAAAAGCAGCAGTTATCCAGAGAGCATGGTGAGATGCCATCAGTAAAGTGTATAACTCTCAGTGCTGCTTGATATGGTTTGAATGTGGTCCTCAGGAGTTCACGTCTTGGAAATATACTCCCTTCTAGGTTTATAGCTAGAGATATATTTATAGGAAGTAATTAAGGTTAAATGAAATCATAAGAGTGGTGCCTTAATCCATTAGGACTGTGATCTTATAAAAAGGTGGGTGGAAGAGTGCTCTGACATGCTTCCTCTCTCTCCATGAGATGTCTTCTGCCATGTTATGACACAACAAGAAGGATCTTACAAATGTGACCTTCCCAACCTTAGACTCCCCAGTCTTCAAAATTGTAAGAAATAAATGTCTTTTCTTTGCAAATTATCCAGTCTCAGAGATTCTGTTACAACAACAGAGAAAGGACTAAGACAGAAAGTCAGTACTGGGATGTGGGACTGTTGCTATGATACATACCTGGATATGCAGAAGTGGCTGTGGATAATGGGTAGAAGATAGAAGTGTTTAGAGGAGAAGGCTAGAAAAATCTTGCATCATGGGATATGGGGTCAAAAGACATTATTCCGGTACTTTAAGATTTAATATTGTTTTTCTTGTGGTTTTTGGACGTATTTGAGATCTATTTCTTTCTTCTATCCCACTTCTCCCTTTTGGAATGGGAATATCTATCTTTGTTTGTTTCATCATTGTATTTTGAAAGTAGATAGCCCTTTTTTTATTTTACATGCTTTCAGCCTGAGGGAATTTGCCATGGAAAGAATTATGCCATGTGTCTCATTTGTTTATATATGATTTAATTGAGATTCAACTTTGGTCTTTTGAGTTGGTGATGGAATGACTTAAGATTTCAAGCCTATTGGAATGGAATGAATGTATTTTGCATGTGAGAAGGACACACGTTTGTGGGGCCAGAGGTAAAATGTTATGGTTTGAATAAGTCCTCTAAATATTTGTTGGATACTTAATTCTCAAATTCATTTGTCAATGGGATTTGGAAGTAGGACTTTTGGGAAGTAATTGACATTAGCTAATGTTATCAGGGTGAGATCTCCATGATGAGACTGGTGACATTATAAAAAGAGAAAGAGAGACCAAAGCTGGTATGCTCTTGCCATATAACTTTGTGATGCTGTCTTCCATGCCATGGCACAGCAGAAAAGCCCGCACCAGATGTTGGTGCAATGTTTTGGATTTCCCAGTCTCCAAAATCATAAGCCAAATAAACCTCTATTCTTAAGTCTGTGGTACTATATTATAGCAATAAAAGACAGACTAAGACCCAGATCACTAAAGTTAACCCAAGGGATTCCCCAGGTTGTCAAACAGTTAAGAACTGTGGTCTTCTCTGCACTATAGCATCTAACAAGGTGTTGAGTACAGAAAAGGCACCACTTCCTACATGTGTGGCATACTGGAGAGCCCAGGTTTGGCCCATCATTAGTGAAGTGGCCTCTGTGGCCATGCTAAGCTTATGGAGGTACTACTTCCATGACCCAAGACATAATGGATAGGTGAGTATGAGTGGTCATAGGCTTATGAACTGTGACAACCTGTATTTCAAGAAAAGTCTAGTATTTTTTTCAGAAGTGTATGCTCTGATGATGTATGGTGCAAGGTAAAGAGAATAGTCTCATGCATCAGAAGTTCAGAGGCAACTTATTGCCATCATGGTTAGTCCAGGGTCTCCAAGAACCATGAGAGAAGGTGGCTAAAATCCCTAAAGTTAATGTTTCTCTCGGGGCACTACTCAAAATGCCTGGTGTATTAGACTTTGGAAAGAGCTTAGAACCCTTTATTGGAGAAGTCCCAATCAATGTGGGCTGATTTGCAAGCTACAGCATAAATTAACTAAAATTTGTAAATGAGGAATATGTTGCCTCTAGAACCCAAAATAGCCTAATAGATGTTGGATGTATTTCAATGCTGTGGAACTTAGAAAGTCAATAACTATTTCTTGACAGTGTCATAGATGGAGTAATCCTTTCTTTTTAACCAAATAATTTTCACAAATTTAGCTAAAGTGGTAGAGTTTTTGTACTATTTGTGGGAGAGTGACCCACCCTTTTTTTTTAATGAGCACTTTTGTATACTGAATGAGTGTGACAAATGAATGTCCTCAGAGGATGATGTTACCAATATAATTTTATATCTATACTCAGAGAAAAACTCACATGCAGTTAAGGTCTTGGCCTACAAAGATTGTGTGAGAATGCCAAAGCCGTTGAAGTATCCTGTAATTAGTCAGGAGAATGCATATTATGTCCCTACAGAGGTGAAGGCAAACTGCATCTGAAACGCTGCTGAAGTAGGCACTGAACAGACCCAATCGGCCAAATTTAAAATAGCAAAACTTATTTACTAGTTACTGATTGCATGGAGTTGGTAATTTTAAATTTCTATAATAACTAGTATTGGAACTTTAATGAGTGGGATCACAGCATTAAGATTACTGTAATCTACTATGAGGCACTGTTCATTCTTTTCAACTTAAAGGAAAGGCCACATGGGACTGTTAGGTGGCGAATTGGTGGGGATAAATACCCTTTTATAAAGAGGTCTTGTATAATAGGTTTTAATCCCCCCCCATATTGTTTTAATTTGCATTGGGTTGTATTAACTATTTTAACTGGGAGCAAGGGAATAGGTCCATTGAGTTTGATTGTGTCGTCAATTTGTAAGTGTCAAAGACTTAATTTAATTTTAATTTATTACTTATGAATCACATTGTTCATGTCTACTATGTAATATTTTAGGGTTTCAAGTGCTATGATTATGGGAATTTAAGCAACAGTATAATTCCAGTGGTTAAGGTAAAGACATATTTTTGCCTTTTATTTTGCATTCAGAAACCCCCTAAAATTATAGATGGCACATTCTTTAGTAGAATCTCAGGTATGACTATAATTTGTACTCTGGTCATGATTAAGGCCATGGAGATTTGTCAATTGATATATTTTAGCAGATGCTAAAATTGATTTAAGAACTGCATGGTTGTGTACAAATGATGTCAATTATAACCCTTTTATCTTTTAATTTTTTTAAGCTTGTTCGGTAAATTTTGGATTTCTAATTAATTTAATGAAATTGTAAACCTATGTTTTATTTTTTTATTTCCTCCTTTTCCTGTATCCAGGGTTTATTAATTAATTAATTTATTTTTTATCTTTTCCACCTTTTCTCTCTCTCTCTCTTTTTCATTCTTTCTTGCTTTTTTGGTTACAAGATATACTTCAAGGGGATTTATTCTACCCTGATATTATTTACAAAATTCTTCCTTCAGAAAGTCTCAAATCCGTATCTTCAAGGTTGTGAGTGTCCCATGGCTAAACTTCTTGGTTGCCACAGAGATTACATAGGCAGCAGTAGACATTTTGTGGGCCTCAGTAATTCTTTTTTTTTGAGTTGGAGTCTCACTCTGTCACCCAGACTGGAGTGCAGTGGCCACTCCCAGCCACCGCAGACTCGACCTGCTGGGCTCCGGTGATCCTTCCGCCTCAGCCTTCCAAGTAGCTGGAACTAGAGGCACGCACTACCACGCCCGGCTGATTTATGATTTATTGTAGAGATGAGGTCTCGCCAAGTTGCCCAGGGGGGTCTTGAACCCGTGGGCTCAGGCAATCCCCTCACCTCAGCCTCCCAAAGGTGTGGGATTACAGGCTGAGACTCCGAGCCCGGCTGGCCTTCAGTAATTCCAATCTTCAAATAATAAATGTTCTTCAAGTACTCATCTTCCACACAAGGTGTCTAACGGGTCTTTGTATTGAACAGAACATTATAAGGGCCAATGCTTGGCAAGACAGGTGAGACCAGTTTGTCACAAAGTAAGATTTTCCCCAGAACCTCATGTCAGTCACAGCTTGTGCTGAAATCAAGACACATGATCTAGTCTAAGACATAGGGATAAATCTGGAATGAGACACATTTTTTACAGTCACTTTAGTGAGGATCCCATCCTATAAGCCTGTCCCCAAATGCCAATTATAAAAATTCCTAGTTAGGTCAATTAAATTAAAAAACAGAGACTCAGTAGAATTCAGCAAAAGTGGCACACAGCAGCACAGCTAAAAATGCTTGCTCCCCAGCAGACAGCAGAGCCAGTTAGACCCTGAAGAATGTCATCTTTTCCTGTTGAGACTTGGCTGATGCAATACCCAAGAAATATCTTCTCT
This sequence comes from Carlito syrichta, assembly GCF_000164805.1. NCBI lineage: Eukaryota > Metazoa > Chordata > Mammalia > Primates > Tarsiidae > Carlito > Carlito syrichta. The sequence goes on from NW_007246167.1 coordinate 71,941, forward strand.
TTGGGGGTGGGGGGTTGGAGTCTCACTCTGTTACTCAGGCTGGAGTGTAGTGGCATATTAATGGCCACAGCAGCCTCAACCTGCTGGGTTCAGATGATCTTTCCACCTCAGCCTTCCAAGTAGCTAGAACTACATGCATGAACTACCATGCCCAGCTAGATTTTTTTGTTTTTGTTTGTTTTTTTGTTTGTTTACTGTAGAGATGAGGTTTCACCAAATTGCCCAGACTGGCCTTGTACCCATGGGCTTACACAATCCTCTCACCTCGAGAAATATTTTCAAGTGAAAAAGTTTGTTGGAAAGTAATGTAATAAAAACAACAACAAAATATTTACAGTTCCCCTATCCTCAGCTCTTTAACTCTACTTAGAAATTTTGAGGACAATCTAGAGGAAATCTGTGTGATATCGGCTATAAAAAAAGAATTTCACTCAAGAAGGAAAGGGATTGTAAGTAACAGGGAGACTTGGGAATGTTGTGGTGTTAGCTGAAGCCTGGGTCCTCCAGGAACTATAGGAGGAAGAGAGAGAAAGGAAGGAGAGGTAACATTTGTTTGAGGAGTGGTGCTTTGGGGGTTACTTCCATTTCTCTAACAAAATTTCAGCAATGTTTTGCATTATTTTTTAATGTTTTTCAAATCAAACCTAATCCCCAGATGTGAAAATATGCTGAAATGGGCATCAAGCGGAGTGGAATTCAGCTCAGGGAACTATAGCTAACAGTCCGTTTACAACTAAATGCATGGAATGATCTTGTTAGTGTGAAAAATAAGAAAATACAGGCCAGAGGATGTATAGAAAAAATAAAGAGAGCAATATGCATTGTATTTTTAATAGTAGATTTTTTTTTAAGGAAGAAAGGGTACAATTGTGAAAAATAGAATGTATACATATATATTTTCTGTAGTGTCTGCATTTTGTAAATTAGATGTATATTATCTTTCTAATAAGGAAAATAAAGCAACAAAAATAATACGTAGTGAATATTAAACACATTTCTTTTTTGGTTGTCTAGGAAAGGACTACAGGAAGTTTAGCGAGGCTCCTGGCTTGAGTACTGAGAAAAATGGTATGTCCAGTCTTAAGTAAATATCTTGAACATTGTGTCTGGCAGATATTTGATGTCACCAAACTTAATCCTTCAACCACATCTACCTGGCTGATATTATTATTTTATTGCTGATGAAGTTGAACAACTTGAGTAAGTTCGTGTAGTAGCCTATAAGTGTCTGAACTTGGATTTGAACCTGTTGCAGACTCTCTTCTGAGCCTGACATTTAACAGTTTCACTCTACTGCTTCCCAATAAAATACATGAATATTTAATGAATGTGGGTGTCTATATTATAGAAGATCAATTAATGGTTGCAGATTAATTTTAATTGGAGAGATCAATGTTAAAAGAGTAAATACACGTGCCATAAACCTTATTCATCATATTAATTTACAGTGTTGCTCATTCTACTTAAAACTTGTTAAAATAAGATGACACCTCATATTTTTACCTAAATATGTCCTTTTTCTTTCTTCTTCTATTAAAGGTTAAGTAAGAAACAAAATTTTAGTATTTTATACTATGTAATAATTAAATGAATGTACTTGTAAGTTTCCTATATAAATTATTGCAAGACTATGCTAAAATTAATGAAACAAAATATTGTCAGCTAATTCTTTATGCATCATTTCTTTTTTATGCTTCAACTCATCAAATATTGAGAAGTCTGCAAGCAGTTCTTTCCCTTAAAGTCTAGATGGCAGCAGAGGTACAATTATTATAAATTTTATAACTATTTAGCACAATGTATTGACAAATTACTTAAGAAAAGGATAAAACTTTAAAATTCTAGCAATATGATGAAGAAATCACAAAATATTAAAATTGACAAGTGATGTATTGGCATATTAGAGCGTGTTAGGTAATTAATTAGTTTCTGATGTAATAGCATGAAGAGTTTTAACTTTAAGGAACTGGTTCTCAATATAAATAAGAGTTAATGAATGATATTTAATATACATTTTGTATACTGAGCCAAATTTTTCACTTTCCAATTTCTTGATTTGTGAATACCTTTAAACACTTTGTAGACCAAAGAGAAATAAATAGGGTGAGGTTGAATGAGAAAACATTTTGAGACCACGTGAATTACGAATTGCTAACATTAGTTCTTAATTCTTCCTCTCTGATTCTTTAGAGCAACCTGCAATTACATTTAGGAGATTAAAAGCATCAACTCTAGCAGATGAACATCTTTAAAAGGTATTGTAAGATAGCTACTCACTAATTACTCATTGATTGTACCATCTATTTAAGGCACTATCAGATTCAATATAAAGGAATAGAACAAAGAGAAAATGTACTGTTATAAAGTACATATTCCAATCAAGTAATGTTGACTTTTTGATTTTGTCTTGAACAGAATGTTTTCTTTATATTCACTAAAGCTGTTGATTTGGTGTCCTAGCAGAAGTAGCTAGCAGTTTCAAATGGGGTCACTTGGGACAACTAGTGGGAAGATTATGAGAAAAGATGCAACCAAGGTATAGAGAAGCAGCCCAAGGAAGTGGGGCATCAGGCACTAATCTTACTAAACTTGCTAGACTTGAGCAACTGGAGAGAGGTTACAGAGAACAAGAGTCAGTAGCTGAAGCTATAAATGGAAGCTTCTGTTTGGGGGCTGTGATTTTTCAGGGGACACAGATACTTGAAGACATCTAACCCGGAATGCCAGGAAAATAATGCCCATATTTCACTCTCCTCCTGGCAATAAACAAATCATCTTGGTGATGTTTCACTTTCACTGAACCGATCTTGAGTCCAGAGGTAGAGGAAAGCATTGGGTAGTGGAAGCTGTTTATCAGAGTTCATCAGCCTTCTGTAGTGCAGAAATAGGGTAGAGACTGGATTTGGAGGAGGCAATAGAAAATATCTTGTATAATTTCTGTATTAGTTTCCTAGGGTTGCCATAATGAAATACCACACAGACAGGGTGAGTAAACAGGAGAAAGTTATATATATATATATTTTACAATTCTGGAGGCTAGAAAATTAAAATCAAGGTATTAGCAGGTTTAGTTTCTTCTGAGATCTCTCCTCTTGACTTAAGGCAGCCGCCTTTTTGCCACGTCCTCACATAGTCATCTCCTGTGTCCTAATCTCTTTTTCTTATGAAAGCGGCAATATCGGATTATCAACCCACTCTAATGATTTTATTTAACCTTAGTTAACTTCTGAGGTATTGGGGATTAGGGATTCAACATATGAATTAAAGGGAGACAAAATTCAGACTATAAAAATCACCAACTATGTAATCACAGAAAATTATAGGGTAGTTATAGCATTATCCAAGAAGGCAATAATGGTAACAGTAATAATAACTGAGAACCCAAGATTATAAAATCATGACTACACAATTTTAAGTCTTTGAATTTTACCTAAAAATATTATACTTTATTTATTATATATCTATTATATAAACATCAAATTAAATGCTAATATACAGAAAAATGACCAATATAAATACTAATAAAACACACAGACAGAATCACTGAATTCTTTGGTTTCATTTAACTAATTTTCTGCTCAAATATGCTTCCAAATATTCACAATCCCAGATGAGACTGAAATGCTTTGTACCTAGATTTAAAATATGTTCTTACCATTTTAGGCTCCAGGCTGTGCTCAAACAAAACCATTCACTAGGACAATATTGAACATCTACAAACATCAGTGTTTTCAAGTTCTTTCAATTCTCCTTTCTTTGAAATCTCTTAGAAAAAGATTGGATAAATTAAATTTATGTTTAGTAAAATAATAAAGCTTAATGTATTATCTCATTTGCATTTCAACAGGTTATAAAGCCTTATGCAAGAATTTCCCAAATTCCATTTTCAGTATACTCATATTCTAAGAGATACTAATCTATGTTTTCTTTTTTAAAAGATAATTTTCCTATAATCTCAGCACTTTGGAAGGCCAAGGCAGAAGGAACACTTGAGACCAGGAGTTCAAGATTAGCTTAAGCAACATATTGAGACCTCTTCTCTACAAAACATCAAAAAGTTAGCCAAATGTGGTGGTGCACACTGTAGTCCCAGCTACCTGGGAGACTGAAGAGGAAGGATAACTTGAGCTCAGGAGGTTGAGGCTGTGGTGAACCATGATTGGACCATTGCACTCCAGCCTGGGTGACAAAGTGAGACCCTGATGAGAGGTAAAGATAGAGAGAGAGAGAGAGAGAAAGAGAGACAGAGAGAAAGAGAATTCTGTGCTAAAATAACTTTAGAATATTAAACAAAATTTCTTTTAGAGATTCACAAAGCTTGTGTGATAGTTAATTTCAGGTCTCAACTTGACTGGATTAAGGGATATCCAGATATCTAAAAGGCATTATTTTGGGGGTATATCTGTAGGTATTTCTGGCAGAGATTGGTACTTGAACCAGCAGCCTGAATAAGGAAGATCCGCCTTTACCCAATGTGAATGGGCACCATCCAATTGGCTGAGAGCTCAGATATAACAAAAAGGCAGAGGAAAGGCAAATTTGTTTAGTGTCTTCTATAGTCAGATTGCTCTTCTCCTACCATTGGACATCAGAATTCCAGATTTTCATGTCTTTGGCCTGAGACTGAGAATTATACCATTAACTTCCTGGTTCTGAGACATTTAGACTCAGGCTCAGTCACAGTATCTGCTTTCCTAGTTCTCCAGCTTATAGACAGCCTGTTGTGGAACTTCTCAGCTTTCATAATAATGTCAGCCAATTTCTCTAATAAATTCCCTATCTATCTATCTATCTATCTATCTATCTATCTATCTATCATCTATCTATCTAGCTAGCTAGCTAGCTATTTATCCAGCTATCTAGCTCGTCATTCATTCATCCTTCCATCCATGCCATGCATCCAATTCATGTATGCATCCAGGCATCCATCCATCCAATTGGTTTCTCTATCTGGAAAACCGTGATTAACACAGCAGGTTTTTGTATTTAAGTCTGTAATAAGACAAAAAGTTTTAATAATCTTGCCTTAAAGGAAAAAATATAATCGAATCTAACTGAGAAACACAAGCCAGTAGTAGGCAGAAAGTGTGTGTAGAGGAGAGGAGGAATTCTTCCTAACCATTAAACTATACTAAAGTCTTAGTATGTCCTTGAAAGTACAGGTAAAGCTCTACATATTTGGTAAACATACATCTAGAAAGATGAATAAGGGCACTTTATGTTATATTAAAGAGGGCAATAAAGGATGTACTTGACATCAGGCATCACCCTTCATGCTGAGGATTCAACAGAAACAAACTTTTGTGAAAAAATAACTTCTTACTTAGATGACAGTTGCAGTTAAAGAGGATCCTTGTCTATTTAATTCAGGAGTGTGACCTGAGGAAAAAAAACCCTGTACATCAGAGACTACACTTAAAATCTTAAAGTAAGGAAAGTTTCTTAAATCCTTTTTCTATCATTTGGTAACCTAGGAGACATTTGGAATATGATAGTGTACTTAGTATTGTCAATGTACCATACTAAATTTGAATTTCAAAATAAGTTACCCTAATAACATCTATAGAAAACACTAAGAAGTCAATTGAAAAATAGAAGCCTTTCTTATTCATACAGCTGTATGACTCTTCATACATGCACATAAATGCATACACAAGGCCACTCATCTGCAGTCTATCTATCAATATGCATTTATCATGACCCACAGTCTCTGGTTAGAGTCAAGTCACCTTAAAGAGAATTTCAGAGCATCTTAAATCTGTACTCACTTATTAGGCCATGACTAAAATCAAGTGTTACCCTGTTCCTTGGTCTAGCCCCAAGAATTTATTTATTTATAATAATAAGCAATAATGATAACATTTTAGAACATCAAGGGAGCCAAAGGTCAAATAAAGTGTCAATTATTGATCATTGATATTTAAATTAAAAAACTTATACATTTAGATATTACCATACAGTTTTCAGTTACCTCTGTTGGAGAAGAATTCTTTCAGATGCCTGCGTAGGCAGACTTTTTGATTCAGCAGCCTGATCAACACCAAGCTTTATCCTAGAACCATGTGAGCACTTACTTCTGAACTAGGGAATACTCTGAATCTTCTTATAGCCTCTCCTGGGACAGAAACAACAGTGAGCGAAGAGTTCCGGTCCTGACCTCTTCTTTAAAGATTCTTTTGTTTCTTTGCAGTAGTCTCAATGGGCTGATCCTCTCTAATCTATAGCATCAGCGTTAACAAACATGTGCAGAAACGTTTCTCTATGGAGCTCAGTAAACAGCTCGTTTCTTTTGGTGCAAAGGTGAATTTTATCCTTCTAAGAAAGTTTCTTATACGTTTTATTGTAACATACTTGAACACAATAGTTGATATTCACAATTTGTTACATTTATCTCTTTTTATCTTACAAGAAAGGAAACTCCTAACACACTAAGAATATTTGGAAACATTAGGACTCTACATGGGAATTTGACCAAATATCTCCTGGAACTAATTAAATTGTTATAAATGAAGAATGTGTATGAATATTGGTCAATGCAAATGATCTTGCACAAATACTTACCCAGACATGCTATCTATTTTGCTGTTGTTGGTGGTGTTTTTGATATTTTTGAGGTGGGATCTAACTGTCGCCCAGGCTGGAGTGCAGAAGCACAATCACGGTTCACTGCAGCTTTAACCTCCTGGGCTCCAGTAATCTTCCCACCTCAGCCTCCCAAGTATCTGTGACAACAAACACATGCCAGAACACCTGGCTATTTTTTATTTTTTTTTTTTGTAGAGATAAGATCTCACTGTTTTTCCTAGGCTGGTCTCCTACTCCTGGGCTCAAGTGATCCTCCTGTCTCAGCCTACGAAAGTGCTGGGATTAGAGGTGTGAACCACAGTGCCCAGTAGAAATGCTGTCTAGGTATAGCTGACAGGACAACCACTAGGACATGAACGTCACTTTTTATGTCTTGGCGAAAACTGGAAATGGGAAAGACTTTAATTCATATTTATAATACCCATGCTACAAACAGCCATGAGACATCACACAGCATGTAGGAGTTCAATTTCTGGCAGTAGTCTTTCCTCAGAGAGACTCGTAGAAGGAGGCATTCATTCCCTTTGTGCTTGAGATGTAATGATTAGAAAGTTCTGTATGTCAGGAGACACATGATAGCATATTCCCATGGCTCAATAAACATGTGCTAAGACATTTTTTAAAAGAAATAAATATTCATGAACTATACAAGGCAGAAACATTATATATACAAATAAGTATGGATTTGAGTGGTTCCATATGCACATGTATATTAAAATATACAATGAGTAGTCCAGCTTTAATTTTTAGATAGTTCTATGACTTATTATTACCCTATGCAAAACAGAGTCTTCTCTTCAGAAAACTATGCTAGCCTTAAGTAGAAAAATTCTTTATATTTTCTTTTTTACAGTAATTATTTCTCAACAAACACTATCTGCTCTGTGTATAGTGTACTTTAACCTCCTTGCCATGTGTCTCTTGAGGCTTCATCAGGCAAAAGCCAACATGAGATTACTCCTACAGAGTACTTGCAGCTTTACATACATAACTTAAACAAGCCAATCAATTCACCAGATGTGAACTGGAATATTGGTATTTTGCTTTCACAAATGCTACTTTTGTAAGCACTAGGTACCATGGTATGCGGAACATTATGGCCGCCAGTTAACTGTGAATACCTAAAGGACTTTTTCATGTCTATGTATAGACAATACAGATTAGAAGTACTTGATGCCTGTTACAGCTTTGGGAGAGTTGATAGGAATCTATTATTAATCTCATTACCTAGCATCAAAGAATTCTAGACTACTGGAGTTGACTAATTAATATACTGCTGAGAAAGTAATTACAATGTACCAAGTACAACTACAGGTTAATATTCATCTTTTATGTTGACAAGCAGAATCTGCAAATCTTCTTGTAAAAAATAGAATTTTTTTTGCTTTCTTGATATACATATGTGTACATATACAAAAGATAAAAATAATGTTTTCAAGGCAAATGTGTGTACTCTCTAAAGCAATAGAGCCAAAATATTAGAACTTGAAAAGAATTTGAGAACATTTATTTTGCTAGTTTTTAAATCTCTTCTCCTTAGAATAGGAATTTAGAGGGGAAGGAAAGAGGGCCACGTAATCCGGATTTTTGCTCTTCTCACCCCAATAGACCTTCTTTGACTGAAGCATCTCAACACTGACTCACTTTACATATTAGGTTCCCACTCGAACTGACATTTGGGTAAATTGTTGTTGCCTAAGTAGTCTGATGGTCAGTGGCATATTGGTTAAAGGCAGTGACTTTGGAGATAGATTACCTAGGTGCAAATCTTTATTCTGTCACCTTATGTCTTTCAGATGTCCCTTTTTTCCATTAATTTCCTCAATTGTAAAGTAGAAATAATGATAGCGACCATTTCATAGGGCTTTCAAGGGGATTGTGTATGTTACTATACATAAAGTGCTAAGAACAGTGCCTGTCATATGTAAGCACTGTATAAATGTTAACCCTCATTTAGACATCAGACAGACCAATGGAGCATACAAGCTGAGAGAACTACAGAGCTGGAAGGGAACTTACAGATCATCTGCTGAGATGTAAGAGCACTGTACAGTGTTTGTATTTACATGGCTGGCAGTAACTGAAACAATATCACAGCCTAGGTCCCCAATTCATTTTACAGTAATTTATGCTAATCAAGCATCCTTAGCTACAAACAAGAGTTAAAACATATTCAGCCTGAATGTGAAAATGTGTATGCTTCAGGATTTAAAAATTCTACCCCCAATTTTTAAAATGAAAAGTTTTCACTCTTTAAGAGATAACCTTTCATTTTTTTCTAGTAATGTGTTTATATAATAGTGTATAGAGAATTATTGATAATGGACAGCTAGACAGATGGAGGGCTACTCTACCACAGCTAGTTAAGTCTGATCAGTCATCCTTTCTATCTTCAGTCTGACTCTTGTTTTTATCTTTAACGTTGTAATTTATCTAAGTAATGCCTGGATCAGAGCCAAGCACAATACTCGAAATAGGTCAGATGTTCAATTGGTTTTTTATGAATAAACAAAAAGAATGACAGCCTTCTTTCTGTTGACCCCATTTATAGTTTACCTTTTAGGGGCTGTGCTTGAGGCAGGGATGCTGCACATGGCTGGACTATTTCTTGGTAGGCAATGCACAAGGAACTGGAGCGAGGGCTCATGTGGGCTCTGGATTTAGTCTATGTGTCCCCTGTCAAATCACTTGGAGATGAGTCCAGTTTAATGAAGGAAATGTCTTGCTTTTTGCATTGAATAAAGATGCCACAGACTTTTCAGCTAGGCATCAGTGGGGCTAGGTCGGCTGAGACAAGGCTCATTTTGCCATGCCCCGCAAAGTTACTTTTCAGGCAAGCAGCTTCCCTGCTAGTGATCAGATCAGTGTTCCTTGTGCATCAGAGTCTGACATTGTTGAGTCCGTTTCCTGTGACTGACTATCCTGGTGATGTCCCATTTCTATGGGCAGTAGACATTTTTGATAGTATTCTGTCTATCTGTTAGTACCTATACAGCCCTTGATTGCTAGTTAACTCTAATTTCATAATTTAACCTGGCTTCAGCCCATTTGGTCCATCACAATTAAATCTGCCTGCTGCACCTTTTTAAATTGCCAGTCCTATATGGTCTACATCTCTTCTCTAAACCTTTATAAATATTACCCATATGTTTCATCTCAGACAATCTCACTCTGACATTCTTTTTGGTAATCCATGTCTTTTTTTCATTCTGCTTTTTGCTCATAATACCAATCCCTAAAGGAACACTGCCATATATGTCTTTTCACCTGTGACACTGACCTTTCAGTTATCATTAACATTTCTAGAAATAAATAGATCCTTCCAACCTATGCCATTCTATAACCATTCATATCTAATTCTTATGCTTTATATGTATAGATAAAATAACATCTTTATTTGTTAAAATTTTTACAAATACAAACATATAAAATAATGCTTTCTCCATAACAGCATTTTTAAATAGATATTTCAAACATATATACTTTTTGCAATTTTGTACTCAGAAACTTTACTACTGAAAAGGCATTGACAATACCTTTCTGAAGGTGAGAAGGTGATAACTAGATACTGGCAGAAAAATGTCTATCTGATAATATTCAATAATCTCTCCTTCCTGTTCAGACACTGTATGCATGTGCAAAATATGGAAATGCAAGAGAAACAGGAAATAGTATGTGCATCACAGTATTTACATGTTGAAAGAAACTTCCCATCAGATAAATTTGAGCACAATGAATCTTTCACAGTGTCAAGTGACCTATAAAAAGATTGGTTTTCTTGGGCTACATTTTTAAGCAAATATTTCATCTTCTTCTTTTTACTTCCGTAACACAGATATTCAGTGTTCAGTTTTTAACTTTTGTTTAGCAGTATTTTCTTCACTAAAGAATCATAATTAAAGAAAACCATTTAAAAAAATTCGCAAGCTCTTACAGGCTTGGAGCAATTAAGCTAGGTAATTAGAAACATGATAAAAGAGAAGCTTGGGAACAAGATTTAAACCCCCATTGAACATTTATATTAAAAAGACGAATAAGGAATAGAGAAAATTAAAAGCATAGTTTATATCTTGTGGGCAAAGGATAAAGCCAATTATTCTGGAACATGTTTATTTACCTAGATTTAGTTATTCATAATATGTAGAAAAATCAGATGTGCTGGAGAAAAAATAAAGATGTTCCTTTTCATCTTGCAGGCAATAAAATGTGCCCACAACGGAAAAGGATTTTCTACTTTGTAATATATTTTTCATTTATTTCAACTGAAAATTAAAGAGATATCCAATATATTTTTAAGTCAACCAGGTAAAATTATCTACTTTCCAAATTAGAAGATACATTTTAAGAAAACAGCAAAAGTTTGCAAGCAGAGACTAATTTGAAAGTAGATAGTTAATAGCATTGCAAAAGAAAATAATTTAGACACATTGCCCTGAATGAACAGGACACTTCTGTGATTCATTGTTTGGTAACTTAAACTATTGCTGCAAACAAGGTGTTTGCAAACTTGGGGCAAGAAGAAAAAGAGTCTAGAAAGATTAGTAAATGTGAAGCACCATTTGTAATAAAAAGGGAACAAAACACAATAAAGCAAAACAAATGAACCTTTCTATTACTGAGAAGAGGGAATTTTTTTCAGCCTAATTTTAAGAAATAGAAACTGAAAGTTTACTTTGTTACCACTTTGTTTTCTAGTCACATTGTTCCTTTTATTTTTTTTAAAATTGTGGCAAAACATACATAACATAAAATTAACCATTTTAATACTTTTATTATTATTTTATTTTATGTATTTATTTATTTGAGTGGGAGTCTCACTCTGCGCCCAGACTGGGGTGCAGTGGCTACTCCCAGCCACCGCAGCCTCGACCTGCTGGGCTCCGGCGACCCTTCCGCCTCAGCCTTCCGAGTAGCTGGAACTACAGGCGCGTGCTACCACGCCCGGCTGATTTTTTTTGATATATTGCCAGTTGCCCAGGCGGGTCTCGAACCCGCCGGCTCAGGCAATCCACTCACCTCGGCCTCCCAAAGTGCGGGATTACAGGCTGAGCCACAGAGCCCGGCTTATTATTTTTTTTAAGGCAGGATTTATTGAGAGGATAGAAAAGCTCCCACAGCAGGAGGAGACCCGAGGGGGGTGCCCTTTAACCATTTTTAAATGTACAGTTCAGTAACATCAAGTACATTCATATTTTGCACAATTATATTTACCATCCATCTCTAGAACATTGTCATCATCCCCAACTGAATGTCTGTACTCGTTAAAAACTCTCTTTTCTCACTTTCCACCCACTTTCTGGCAACCATGATTCTACTTTCTATTTTTATAAAATTGGCTGTGCTGGAAACCTCATAAGAGGGATTGGGGAACGTTTGTCCTTTAATGACTGCCTTATTGTTGCAGGAGCTTTGAACTCCATTGTTAGCTTAAATCAGCAATTTAGGGTTCTTGCCACATGACCAAGAAGATTAAGGAACACGGACAACAAAAGGATGAGTGAAATAAGGAGTATGTTAAGCAATAAAGTTCTCCAGAAAAGAGAGGGGGTTCCAAATGGGTTACCAGGCACTAGGAGATTGTGTGTGTGTGTGTGTGTGTGTGTGTGTGTGTGTGTGTGTGTGTGTGTGTGCTGTTTTTATCTTGTCTTTTCTGGGGGTGTTTCTCTCATTTACATCTCACCCCGCCCCTTATTTCCTGAGACCCAATTCTTACTTACTGCACATGCGGGTCCTTGACTAGTTACTCCATCTTCAATATTGCCCATAAGTGACACCGAAAAGTCCACTCAAGAGGGCAAAACCTCAATGCTAATGCTATGTTAATAATATTATAATAAGCTAAGGTCAAGTTAGAACATTTAGTTAAGCTACCGTGTCTGTGCAGCAAAAAGTCCCTTTAAGTGGTACATCCTGGATTGAAAGGATGTTTATAAACACATTAACCACATTTTAAGTCAACAATCATATTCATTTGATGGACACTTGGGTTGCTTCCACTTTTTGGTTATTGTGATTAATGCTGCTATGTACATGAGTGTACACGTATCTGTTCTAGACCCTGCTTTCAGTTCTTTAAAATATTTACCTAACATTGAAGTTATTGGATCATATGAGACCCCTATGCTATTTATTCTGTTTTCTACAGCAGTTGCACAATTTTACATTTCATCCAGCAATGCAGAAGGATTTAATTCATCCACATCTTTGACTACACTTATTAATTTTTGTTGTTTGTTTTGACTACATTTGTTATTTTTATTTTTTGATTTTTGTTTTTCAAATCCTAGTGGGTCTGAAAGTGTTATCTTATTGTGGTTATAATTCTCCCTTTTAGTAGAATTTATGACCTACCGCACTTTACCAGTAAGAATAGACCAAAACCAAGTTAATAGCATTTTCTTTATTATTTCTTCACCCTAAAGATTGTATTTGCACACATTTATCTCTCTAGTTGGATAGATATATACTGAGTTTTGGATTTCATTTGGCAATATATAAATCCTGATCGTGGGAGTTAAATATAGTTAACATTGTATAGATCTGATTTGAATTCTATTGTACTATGATCTATCGCAAGCATTTTGGAAATATCATTAAAAAGACACAAATTTCTAACATAAGATTCTTCCACAATAGGAGACCTTTGAAATAAAATATCATAATTCTGGCAGCTAATTAAGAAAGAGAATATGCAGATTAAAATGACTGTGGACATCAGGAAAGCATTTGGTATATTTTATCTGAAAGGCGTCCTACTTGAGTCCGTCTGTTTCACGATCAAGTTAGTCAAAAGATGAATGACTTAATTTGGCATCTTCTCTGCCTCAAGCTTTTTAAAAATATCTCAGGTGGTCTAATGACCAGGATTTTTATTAGCACTAACACTGCTATTGACACATAATTTCATAGAATAGAATTTTCTCCATTTGAGGCAAAGATCGTGTTTACATTTTTGTTACTCCACTAAGTCCACACAGGTGGTCATAATAATCTCCATTTTATACTTGCAGTCTAAATTGTTGAGGGTGTGTGTGTGTAAAGTAATTTTGAAAAAGAATTGTTCCCTAGAAAAAGTAGACTTACTGACTCCAGACAAGGCTTATTGTTACATATAAGCTTGGAGTAAACTTGTGACAGATCCGGTGGTAAGTAGTCACTTACTTCCCTTACATCAACCACCAGCCCATAGGCCCCATACAAGAAAGGATACATGAAGTAGACAGTCAGGTAAATTATATTTAAGTGTCAATTTACTCAATAATACTTATGCATTCCTGTTGGAAATCTTTCTATAAAATATATTGGGTGTTCCTCTCTTTTTTTTTTTTTTGAGTTGGAGTCTCCCTCCGTCGCCCAGACTGAAGTGCAGTGGCCGCTTGCAGTGGCCGCTTCCAGCCACCGCAGCCTTGACCGCTGGGCTCCGGCGATCCTTCCGCCTCCGCCTTCCAGGTAGCCGGAACTCCAGGCGTGCGCTACCACGCCCGGCTGATTTTTTGATTTATTGTAGAGATGAGGTCTCGCGGCCCAGGCGGGTCTCGAACCCGCGGGCTCAGATAATCCACTCACCTCAGCCTCCCAAAGGCGCGGGATTACAGGCTGAGCCACCGAGCCTACCCTTCTTAATTGATGCACAACAAACAAACAAGACCGCAATACTCGTGAGCGTTGGTTAGCATATAATGTCGTGTAACATCGTATCCTTTCAGAAAAAGTAGGTTGTATGGAGCATATTTTTACTCAGTTCTACATTTCTTTAGCTACTATAAAGGAAAAATTTGTCACAAATGTTTATGGGCTAAGAAATCGTCCCCCACTCTTTGTGACTGAAATCCAGAAGATCAAGTTTGCAGAAACTGATTTTTCATTGTGTGTTATTCTTGAAATTGTAATGGAGGGCAACTCGCTGCCTCGTTTTTTAGCATTCTTCATGGATACTGAATCACAGCTGGTGTTTAGGGTCCTGTAGAAGTGGGGTTAAGACAGAAATGGTTTTTCCTTTGCTGGTTGTTGCTGTTATACCCTTCTGAACATTGTTTATACCTTTTACTTGTGGTTTGAAAAACATTTAAATATGTCAATACTTTTTAAAAATTGGAATCTCCCAAATTTAGTAAAATGAAGCAAGCTAATTTAAGGTATTGTGACTAGTACACAATATTATATTTTCCTGTAGGCAAGTATCCCCTGCGCTTGCAAACATTTAAACTATAATTTTATTCGTTTAGATACATTTGTTCTCACTCCAGATAGTCACTAATTACATACCATTATCTTCAAGATGGAGATTCACAACTACACTAGTTCTCCTTATCCATGGTTACACTGTCCACAGTTATAACTACCGAGGTCAGCCTGCCCAAAAACATTAAATGGAAAAATTCCAGAAATAAACAATTCATAAGTTTTAAATTGCATGTCATTCAAAGTATTGTAATGGAATCTGGTACCCTCCTGCTCCATTCCTCCTGAGACCTGAATCCTTAGTTCAACCAGTACCCACTTGGTTATCAGACAGGTTGTTGCAGTGTGGCACAGCAAGTAACCCTTGTTTGATTTAATGATGGTCCTAAAGCACAAGGACAGTGATGTTGGCAATTCAGATATGCTGAAAAGAAGTCATAAAGTGCTTCCTTTAAGTGAAAAGGTAAAAGTTCTCGATTTAATAAGGAAAGAAAAAAAAAAAGCATATGCTGAGGTTGCTAAGATCTATGGTAAGAAACCATTGATCCAAGAAATTGTGAAAAAGAAAAAAGAAATTCATGGTAATTTTGCTGTCACACATCAAAATACAAAAGTTTTGGCCACAGTGCATGGCAAGTGCATAGTTAAGATAAAAATGGCATTAAATTTGTGTGTGAAAGACATCAACAAAAACTTGTTCTGGCTGATGGCGATCAGGTTCCGTACGATCCATGGCTTCAGGCTTCCCCTGGGGGGCCTGGAACATGTCCCCCACAAATAAAAGGGGACCACTTATACCACACATTGCAGATTGTTTTTGCCCCTGAGTTTTACCATTTGATTTCCGTGAACTTTTCTGTAGAACTCTCATCATAGGGACATAATCTTGAAACATATGGACACAGATGGCTCTGAAAATGTGGCTTCACAACATGGTTCCTGACCTCAGCCACAGACTTTCCATATGCTTCCGCTAAATGATGCATCTTTTCCTGCTCTTCCATAACCTCGGGCTTATTTGATGCGCTAATACCAGTTGGCTGTGATGATCCCCTTCCTCTGCCTGTGGTGGGGCTTCATTGGACTGTGCAAGACTTTGTTCGATCACACATTTATTTAATTTACATTTTCTAAGGCCCACCAGAGATAACATTCAATTACATAAACCTTGGAAACAATGGTTCTAAACTACCAGAAACAATATTTGTTCTACTTATTTCTTTAAAAATTTGATGATTCCAAGCTGAATGTAATATGTAAGTATTAGGTAAGAGAGGTATTGTAGCTTATATCACATGTGCTTATGAAGAGCGACAGGCCAGAATGCCCACATTAGCCAAATCCACTGAGTATGAATCCTAATCCTATGAAAATCACTCGCTTAATATCCCATTCTGACCAGTACTCTGGAGCTCACTGTTTTAATCTTCATTGTGGTGATAATAATAACTGGGAATTCAGAAACACCTAGGGGAAATAATTGATTCTCCAAATGAGACTTATTTAAATTGTCCCACTACTATATTTGAACAAGACACAACTATGCTATATTTTTACTTGCAATCTAATACTAAATTTCTCCCAAATTTTAAAATAGCTATGTTGACTAATTTAGATTTTTTATGTGCACTAAACACTAAATAAGTTGTGCAATTACAATATTTAAGTGACTTTATTAAGAAAAATATACTATATATCCAGAATAATGTTTATATTGAGCTTTTATTTTACTGAATGTTAAAAATTATCAACAGTAGAATCATTTTTTCTACGTGATTATATACATTTTCACATCTATACATCTATACATATGTTTATGTATACATGTGTGTATATATAAATCTATTGATGTATATATGTATACTATCACTCATTAATTTTCTGCTTTATTTTTTTCACAACATTTAATACTGAGTAGTAGACTATAGTATTTATTTATTTTGGCTATCATTTATTATTTACACTCCACAACTACTGTATTTTCACTGTGTCACTATAGCTTTGAACTGTATCTAGCACAGAATAGATGTCTAATAAATACACTTTAAGTAAATAAATGATTTTAAAAATTCCTAAAATATCATGTGCTTTATATTAAGTTTTTCTTCCCTATGTCTATCATTTTGGCTGATACTAGAAAAAGATGAAAAGCAAATAAAGACAATTCTATAAAGAAAACAACAGGGCCCAAACATATGTATAGAATCACTACATCAAAGATAATTCTTTAATTTTATAGACAGATGCACACAAGATTTCTATAACTGTGAAGGGCTGGTTCTTTGTAGTAGGCACATTCATACTCATCAACCCAGGCCTGTATGAGCCATTGTTGGTTTGTTTCTGTTTTTGTGTTTGGAAGGGTAGTTATCTGGAAAAATGAAACATATTTAGAAATATTCTCATGTCCAGAATCTTGACAGAATCTTCTGCCTAAATATGCTAAAAGCATATTGCTTAATACACATTTATCCATATGTGTGGACTTATGAATTCCATCCTCGGAAGTCTATGATGTTCCACATGAGTTAAGAACTCATGTTCTAAATGTATACACTAAAAAAGCCAGTCTATACTAAAGATTAATATTTGGACCATGTCTACTACTATAAGAAAGGAATTCCCAAAAGAGAAACAGCAAATGCAAAGGTTGTGAGGCAGTGGTGTGTCCAGGGTGCTTAAGGATCAGCAAGAAGGTCAGAGTGGCTGACTGGGTGATTGATGGGAAAGATTGGACAGGGGTCCAGGGAGGTAACTGTGGCTATAGACTAAAAGTCAGAAGGAGGAAAAAAAATGTATATGAATTCCAGGGCTATGCTCACTGGCTATGAGAATTTGAGTAGGTCATTGAATACCTCTAAGGTATACCTTAGGTCATTGAATACCTATGAGGTATTCAATTGAATACCTTAGGTCAAGGAATACCTCTAAGGTCATTGAATACCTCTTAGAATACCTCTAAGCTTTAAGTTTTCATTAACCATACTACCTATAACAGTGGCCCCTTAGTTCCGTGTGTAATATAGAAGGCAGAGATAATTTGGCAGATTTTACTGGTTCATGAAATTCAATATGTCATAAAAAGTAATGTCTCATTTCCATCAAGAACTGAGAGAGTGAGTTTTTCAAAGTGAACCAGATTTTATAAACTTCAAAGCACCAGTAATTTCCAATCTCACCTCGAATTTCTTTTTTTACAAACACAATAGACACTCATATGCCAAAATTCACCAAATTTAAGAGGGTTTTATATGCTTACTGTTTCCATGCCCTGTCAATCTGCATGTCCATTCACTCACACAACACTCTTCCTACTAAGATCATCGACTTCTGTGTGACAAGATCTTATCTAACTTAATCTCTCAGCAGCATTAAAAATATGTAATCTGCAATGGCTGAATTGTGTTCCACCAAAATTCATATTTGCAATTCCAACCTCCGATGTGATGGTGTTGACATGTGACCTCTAGCAAGTAATTAGAGCTATATGAAGTTAGGAGTTTGGGGTCCTTATGATGAGATTAGTGGCTGTGTAAGGTGAGAGCAACAGCAAGGGCAAGAGCGAGAGCGTTATCACTCTTTCTTCACCATATGTAGACATAGTAAGAAAGCAGTCATCAGCAAGCCTGAAGGAAAGTCCTCACAAAACCTGGCACCCTGATATGACACGCTTATCTCAGACTTCCAGTCTCTAAAACTGTGAGATAACACATTTGTGTGTAAGCACCTAGTCTATGGTCTTCTGGTATGACAACCTAAGCCAACTAAGACACACTCTCTTCCCTCATCTTCTAAGTGGGCTTCTAACACAATGCTGGATGTTATTTTTCATTCTGGCTGTTCCTGCTTTGTCTCATTTTTAGGCCACTTGCTTTTCTATTTAGGATCTAAATTCCTCAAAGCTCAGACACAACCCCTTCTCCTCTTACAGTCAATCCCTCCATAGTCCATGTTTAAACTTGTCAATGTATTCATGTGTATCTCCAACCCATAATTATTCTCTGATGTCCAGAGGTATCTATTCAACAACCTATTTTTCTCTTTTTTTCTTTTGAGTAAGGGATCTCACTCTGTTGCCCAGGCTGGGGTGCCACGGCACACTCATGATTCACTTCAGTCTTGACCTTCTGGGTTCAGGTGATCCTTCGGCCTCAGCTTTCTTTCTTTCTTTTTTTTTTTTTGAGTTGGAGTCTCACACTGTCACCCAGACCGGAGTGCAGTGGCCACTCCCGGCCACCTCAGCCTCGACCTGCTGGGTTCCAGGGATCCTTCCATCTCAGCCTTCCAAGTAGCTGGAATTACAGGCACATGCTCGGCTGATTTTTTGATTTATTGTAGAGATGAGGTCTCGCTGCCCAGGCGGGTCTCGAACCCGCAGGCTCAGGCAATTCACTCACCTCAGCCTCCCAAAGGCGCGAGATTATAGGCAGAGTCACCGGGCATGGCTGACCTCAGCTTTCTGAGTAGCTGGGAAAACAGGTACACATCACCATACACAGCTAATTTTTTGATTTATTTTTTATTTTTATTTTTTGGGGGTTGGAGTTTCACTCTGTCGCCCAGACTAGAGTGCACTGGCCACTCCCGGCCACCACAGCCTCCACCTGCTGGGCTCCTGCGATCCTTCTGCCTCAGCCTTCCGAGTAGCCGGAATTACAGGCACGCGCTACCACGCCCGGCTGATTTTTTGATTTATTGTAGAGATGAGGTCTCGCTGCCCAGCCGGGTCTCGAACCCGCGGACTCAGGCATTCCACTCACCTCAGCCTCCCAAAGGCGCAGGATTACAGGCTGAGCCACCGAGCCCGGTTGATTTTTTTTTTTTTTTTTTTATAGAGACAAGGTTTCATTGTGTTGCCCAGTTTTACATCAAACGCCTAGGTTAAAGCAATCCTCCTGCCTCAGTCTCCCAAAGTGCCGGGATTACAGAAATGAGCCGTCACGCCTGGCCTCAACCACCTACTTTGATTTTGACTTGTATTTCTTCAGACTATTAACACATTAATATGTCCAGAACCAAATTCATGATCTTGGTGAAGGATACAATTATTCTAGAAAGAAACTGAGTTATCCATAATACTTTTCTAACCATTCACCATCAAAGTCAGCACTAAATTCTCTAAAATTTGCCTTCTATAGATTTTTTCAACTTACCTCCTTTTCTCACCTTCAGTGCCCATTAACTGATTCAGTTATTTCACCTGTTTTATGGCGATTTTCTACTTGATCACTCTCAAACTATTCTGCCTTTTTCTTGCCTATTCTTCACACTGCTTTTCAAGTGATTTACTAAGCCTACAAATCCAAACAAGTTATTCTCCTGCTTAAAAGCACTGCTTGTGGAGGGCCTACATTTTTCTGCTATGTTGTATTCTTTCTTGCTTTCTGATTTCTAGACACACTGGCATATTCCACTTATTATAATAGGTCTTGCATTGTTTCACCATAGTGCCTCTTAGATATTATTCCCTTTCCTTATAATATTCATCTCTTCCTCCTTCACCACATTATTCCTACTGTTTAATATCAGCTCATTCATCCCTTTGTTAATGGTGCTCCCTGACTATGAAATTTTTTCTGTAATTAACTCTTTTGAGCCCCAATCATCTCTTCTTTATGTCACTTAATGGAATTGCTGCTTTCTATTTATTATTTCCTTATGTGGTTCTTTGATCAATATTGACATTCTCCAGTAGACTGCAAACTTCATGAGGGGAGAGAATATGCCTGGGTTTTTGTTTTGTTTTGTTTTTGTTCACTGTTATATTGTCAGAACCGAAGCCAGGACCTGAAAGATGATAAGTGCTCAATAAGTACTACTTCAGTGGATTCATTAATGGAAACTAAAATGCTCGTGGGGGATATGGTGAATAGATACTTACAAAAGCAAAGGACAGTTAAGACTTAGAACTATCTCAGCCTTTTGAGAACCAATAGGAGCATTTGAATTTGCAGGTCCCAAATTGCTATATTTATGTACACCTTTGGGTGATCTAAGCTTCTTTCAGAGATAATACAATCTATAATTGAAAAGATATGAGGAAATAGTAGTAATTTTTTTTTTAGTTAGTTAACTGGAAAATAATAGATATTTAGTTGTCTGAACATTCATACACTTCTGTCTTTACTCAAACTCATATAAAATAAGACAGGGTAAGATCATCTGAGTTTCAAATAATCTTTAAGAATACTCTTTGGGTTCAAAATCATTTTTTATATTGTCACTCAGCAAAGACCTATCCTTATTAACTGCAAGGTCACTATCAGAATGACTTCATTTCACATGTTCCTTAATTTCCTGAAGAGTTGGAGTGATGTCTGAATAGTAGTGACATTCTTGATTGGGGAGGTTAGGGATATTACCTTATGACTATATATTCATATTAAACCAGGAGCTCCTTAAGGACAAATGTTATATCTTAGTCAGCTAATTTTTCAATCTCAGTATATAGCATATGTTAGGTATGTTACTACTATTTTTCAAATTTGATGTTACTTTCTAAATTCTTTTGTATTTTAAGTTGTTTGGTATTATCAGTAACATAAAGCACTAAAGTTATCTGTTCTGTTAATGAACTTAGATGTATATGAGCTACATCAGGTGTTTCCAAGTAACATTTGAGAAACTGATTCCTTTCTCTTTCTGGTACAAGCACTCTTGATAATGTAATACCTAAACCTATTAAAACATTTATACATTTTCTCAATTGACTACATAGAAAATTGCCTAGTGGAATTCTCTATCTAGCCTTCCTTATACAATATGAAACAAGCACTCTCAGAACCAAGTTAAACAAAAATATTTAATTAACAGAAAATGTCATATAACATTATGAAATAATATTAGTATGAAATGATAAATATAAAGATTGTGTATAGACACCAATACTTTCTCAAGTAACTTCAGTCTGAAAGTTCAATGATCTCATCCATGAAGACTAATGTCTTAATCATTCTAACTCCTCTGCAGGAAGATACAAAATTTCTGGGGGGAGGGGTTTTTGTATGTGTATTTAGCCACCTATCATTTACTGATCTTCATTGTTTCAATTCTCTCCTCAGGTTCACTCTCTCCCAGATAAACCATTGCATACAGCAGTGTCAAGCTGTGGAAATTGGAACCTGGAAGAAATATCCCTCTGATTTGTATAAGCAAAGCTTCCAACTTTGGAGAGTACATGGAATCTTTCCCTATTAACTGACAGCTCCTCCTGTTCTCTTCTTACAAATTTACTTTTTGGCATACTTTTTATAAAACAAAAATTGAGAAGGCATTCTCTGAAAAATTTTATAACAACACGTACCATTCAATCAATTATAAAAAATATATTTTTTTAAAAAACCATAACTCTTATTTTATTTTATTTTTTTTTGAGTTGGAGTCTCACTCTGTCGCCCAGACTGGAGTGCAGTGGTCACTCCCGGTCACCGCAGCCTCAACCTGCTGGGCTCCGGCGAGCCTTCCGCCTCAGCCTTCCAAGTAGCCGGAATTACAGGCATGCGCTACCATGCCCAGTTCATTTTTTGATTTATTGTAGAGATGAGGTCCTGCTGCCCAGGCGGGTCTCGAACCCGCGGGCTCAGGCAATCCACTCACCTCAGCCTCCCAAAGGTGCGGGATTACAGGCTGAGCCACCGAGCCCATCTCATAACTCTTATTCTATGCTACTATTTTCACTCACCTTGCTTGCAATTGAATTTCTGTTGCTGTTACTATTATGTGGTATTCAACGTATCTAGTGCAAAAGGAATTCAGTCTTATGGAGATTACGTAAGACTAAAATCTATCTTAATAAGAAATATCAATTTCCTTATCAACTTATTTTTTCCATTTTTATGTCAAGGTATATGTTAATTTAATCTTATTGCTAGAATTTAGTAAAAAATAATTTCTGATTTGAGGTAACAGAATAATGTCTAATATCCTTTATGAAATGTATCATAGACTCCACCTCATGGGAGAGAGATAGAGGATGATTCAACTTGGATAAGCTATTATTTCAGGTTTGCAATTTTTAAGAAATAAAATATAAAATAAAATTACTTTGAATCATATTTAGTCTGAGAAAGCACTAGATATAAATTATGGGATATGAAAAAATATGGAATACAGTTTCTATAAGCAGGAATTGTTAGAGGTAATGACTTTTCATTAATGTTTGCCTTGGATGGATGTTTATTAAAGTTTCATGCATTGTCAAAATTTGACTATTCTAGATTCTAAGAATATTTTCAAGAAGAGAGAGATGACTCCTGGCTTTCCGAAGTCAATATTCTTTTTGGGGAAACTGGAAACAAATAAATGAATAAATATATAATAAGACCTGAGAAAGTTGTAGATTATAAGAGGAGAAATGAGTCAGGGTAAGAAAATAGAAAGCATTGTGTTATAGGTGGACCGAAAAATGCCATTTTAGAAAAAGGGCTCGGAGAACTCCTAACCTGACATTTGAGGAGAGACTTGGGTAAAGCGAGAGTGACATGTGCAGACAGTCTGAAGAAAAAGACCTCCTATTAACAAAAGAAGCAAGTGAAAATTCCTTGAAAAAGTACTGAGTTTTGTGTTTTGCAGAATAGCAAGAAGACAAGTTGTGGCTAAGTGACAGTGATCTAGATGTAGCATAACAGGAGATTAGGCCCTATATGAACAGGGGTCAGATCAGGTAAGGCCTTATAGATTTTGGCAAGGCATTGATATTTACGTTGAGACAGATGGGAAGCCACAGCAGGACTTGAACAGGTGAGGGACATAGCCCAAGTTATACTTTGTCATCATCTCTAATTGATGATGGTTTGGAAGGAGTTGACTCCCAAGGGAGAAGAAAGAAGGGAAAGGAGGACGCTATCGCCTTTGTTCTGGGGTGTGAAGAGAATTAGATGAGGTTTGCAATGATGATAATAAGAATTGAGCAAATTCAGAACACATTTCATTTATTTATTTATTTTTAATTTTTCTTTATTTTAAAGAAGTGGGGAGCAATTCAGGTTAGTTATACAAATGTTCATTACGAGGCACCCTTGTGGATGAGGTGTGCTCTCCCTCTCTGGCAGTTTCCCACTACTGCCAATCCTCCCCCCTCCCCTGGCAGTTTCCTACGGCCAATCCCTTTCTTATAGTATTATGATAATTGTTCAAGGTCTGCTTATGAGTGAGAAATGTGGTGAGCAGTTTTTGTTTTCTATAATACTGAGTGATCTATCACATAATACATTTTAAAGGCAGAACCCATAGGATTTACCCCCCCCTTTTTTTTTAAAAAAATAAGATTCATTGAGAGAACAGAATAGCTCTCACCGTGGGAAGAGACCCAAGGGGTTGCCCAGATTTACCCATGCTTTAGATGAGAACTGTTAGGGTCCTTACTTGTCATTTCCCTTAACGGTTCTCATCTAAAACATGGGTAATTAAACAGTGCTAGTGATAATATTTCTAGCCAAGTATCATAACTCCTTTAAAGTAAAAGTCCGGCTTCTCCTTTACTTCAATGCTCCCCATCTTTGCTAAAGTAAAAGCCAAAATTCTTACATAGGTCCTTACGTTCCTAAATGAAGTGGGTCCTCTCCCTGCTCACTCTTACTACAATTCACATGTTCACTCCACTCCACAATGGTGACATGCTTCTGCTTGTGTGAACGTTACCCATGCCCGTATTCAGGGTCTTTACCAGCTCCATTTGTACTAGCTGGATGGCTTCTTCCCAGATATCTGAGGCACTGCCCTTCAACCCTCTTCTGTTTTGCTCAGATGTCTTCTCCATTGACCACACTTTTCAAAACTGCTACTCTTTTTGCAGGCAGCTTCCTAACCCATCTACTGTTTTATCTTGATCGTATGCATTTGCTATCATAGAACTATTTTTCTTTATTTGTTTATTTTCTGTATCCTCCTATTAAAATGTAAGTTTTGTTAGGAATTGTTGTCTGTTATTCATTTCTCTGTCTTAGCACCTATAGCACTGCTTCACAAATAATAAGTACCTAATTTATTGACTCAATGAGCAAATAAATAAACTAAAATTTGTGAGTGCTTAACATGTGTCAGATACCATTCTAAAAGCATCATAATATCATCAAATTAATTGTCTTTTTTGTCATTTAATTTTGTATTAATAATTTTTATTTAATTCTTCAATCAGTAAATAAACATACTATCCTTAATTGTTCATAAAACACTTTCAGTGGTTACTATATGTCAGTTACTTTACTAAGTTATGGAAATGAAACAGCAACTACAATTAAGAGAAAGACACAGTAGTCAACATTTTTAACGGAGTAGGATAAGGAAGATACTGCCCAGGGACGTGTCAAAGTACAGTGGAACAAACCCACAATAGACATAGGGGTCAGGGAAATCTTTTAGGGAGAGCTGACCATTAAACTTTGTTTCTAAAGTGACAAGAATTAAACTAGAACAAGATGGGCATTCCAGTAAAAGAGACCAATACAGAGGTTAGTTTAAAACAGTATGTTTTATTTGAAATCTTCAAGGAGGTTTTGTCATGCGTTTACTGGCATGGCTATGAAATGAGACTCAGGTACTTATCAAAAGAGCGTTCACATTCTCAAATCTATGTAAGTAAGCCACAGAGAGTTCTTTTTTAAAACCTAGAAAATGGCATAATCACATGATCGGATTTTAGAAACTTTTTTTTGGTCATACCTTGAAGGTTTCACTAGACAGGAAAGCTAGAGGGTAGCAATAGAATATGGTATTTTTTCCAGTAAAGACAATAGTTTTAATGAAAAAGTGACACTAGAATTGGCAAGTTTGGATGTTATAAAAGTTTTATTGTATTGGATTACAGTGAGCAACAATTATATATATTTAATATAAATATATAAATTATGGTAGGAAATAAATGCCAACATCATTTGTTTCTTTACTGTGTCCATTGTCTTTTTGAAAAATTCTGCCTTAGGAATAATTTGTGTGACTATATAGAAACAAAGGGTATTAAGGTTTTAAATATTACTATGGCTAATATTATAAAATAAAATAAGCATGTTTTTCACTGCTGTTTTATTCAAATTTATTAGACATTTATTAAGAGCATGGGTCTTATATTACAAATATTGAATATTTAGAACACTGAGGCATATGACATTTAATAAAAATAACTTATGAAAAGAATAAAATCATTATATATCAAATCATACATTTGTTTTGATTTATTAATATAATACATTTGGGACTTGGATTTTCATAGAAAAGTAAATTAATGATTGAGAAAACAGATAGTCCTATTATCTTTTAAAAACAAGATCCCTCTAGCCCTTACTTAATAAAAGATTTTCTGTTGATTCATCTAAATGTTGCCCTTTGATGAGCTTTAGACTTTATCAGTTTAAGGAGTATAGCCTTCAGATTAATGGGAAGACTGAGAACCAGATGTCTGTTGTCAGGACTGAAAACCCAATTAAAATGGAGGCCACAAAGGTGAGAGGAAGATAAAGGGTCAACTGGAGCTTGTTTGAGCAGTGCACAGGCGGGTGGAAATCAGAGATTTTGTGCTACATTGGCAGATCTGTTAAAGAAGCTGAGCCATAGATACTTTTAGCAAATGCTTTGAAACTCCTGAACCATGTGAGATTTAGGGAGATAATAATCTCCACAAAAAATTCAGTAAGAATTTGCTCTGGATACTGATCTTAAAAGTAAAACACAGTTGTGAAAAATCCATCAAGACCTAGGTGTTAGTGCAGTACTCAAATATCTCAATTCAAAAATAATATCTAAGCTCTTTTCTGCTTGTGTATATTAATATATAAACAATCTATTGATTAATTGATCATTTTTAGTGAGAAAATTATTACAAATTTTTTTTACAGCTTCCTATTTCTTTAGCCTCTCCACCGGCCATGCCATTCTGTATGCACTCCTGATTAATCTTTCTAAAGCAGTGCTCCAATATGTGAATATTTTAAAAAATCCTCCAATTTTCTTTCTCCCAGAAGCAAGGATTTGTATGGTTTTATTCAATCTTACTTGCATTCATGTGTTCATTTCAGTGAATATTAGGATGCCTACACTATGTTCCAGATATGTATCTAGGCACTAATAATATATCTGCAAATAAACAGAGCTCCTGACCTTGTGGAATTAATATTTTAAGAGAAGAGTAACAATATACAAAAGAAAAATATATATACACATATAGGCTCTGAAGAAAAAGTAATACAATTGGGTAAGAATTAGTATGGTATTGTATATGGAGGGTTCTTTTTTGTAAAAGATATTTAGAAAAAGCTTCACTGAGAGGTTAACTTTTGAGCAGAAACTTTAGGGAGAAGTGAAGTGAGTCTCGAAACTGTTATAGCTGAACCGCAAGAAAGGAGTTGCCAACACACTGAGGGTCAAATTTTTGGAGTCCTTTATTGCTGGCGGTTGAGAGTAGGCTAATGCCAGAAAAAACTCTTGACCCCAAATGAAGCAAGCAAGAGGTTTATAAAGGCAAAAACTGCAAGGATATATAGCAATTTAGCAACCATAAACCAGCAACTTAGAAACTAGCAACTTAGAAACTAGCAACTTAGAGGCTAGCAACTTAAAAGCTAGCAACTTAGCAACCATAAACTAGCAACTTTTGATCATTAGGGAGTTTCAGCTAACTTTATGTCCTTGGCATAGCTGGTGACTGGAAAGTCCCTAAAGTTCTGCCAACAAGATGTGGTATACTGTTTACAGGGACTTTTAGGGCAGTTACATGGAGACACAGGGGAGGAACTACTATACAATGGTGTCACCTTGGTTAGGTCACCAATAGCCATTTTATTCCCACCTTTTAGTTGTTCATGAGTCAAAGCGTTGACTCATTTATTATGGGTAGAAGATTGTAATGGGCCCTTTATACATGCATTTTACAGACTAAATTTATTGTTTAATGAACTGAACCATTTAATTTAATATACAGGGCCCAATGAGTAGACTGAGAAATAGGAGAAGCAGAGGGCCAGCCAGACCTGTGATTAAGGTAGTTAGCCATAGTTTTCACTTAAACAAGGTTTGAGACAACACCCGAGCTAGAAAGTTTTAGTTTGAGTGGGCCCAGTTCAGGCATTGCTGTCCATTGTTGACTGTTGTCCTTGTCCTTTTTGACTCAAGAGTGGTGGATAGAAGTTGGTATCCCATCAACATTGAGTGTCATTGGAATGGAGAGGATGATGACAAAGGGTCCCTTCCAGGCAGGGGTTAGTTCTTTTTTCTGGAACTTCTTGACATAGATCAAATCCCTGGGCTGGAATGGATGGCAAGATGTGGAAGATGGGGTCGGCGAGATGGCACAGACATTGGAGTAGACAGCAACCTGGACCTGTTGGAGTGACAGGATATACATTAACAAAGATTGATTAGTAATATTTTAAGAATAGCATTTTTTAATTGTGGTAACAAGGGAGGGGGTTTTCCAAACATAATTTAATAGGGGGTAAACCCAGCCTTGTAAGGGGTGCATCGGTTGGAGGAGTGCCAAAGGTAAAAGTCTTATCCATTTTGCAACAGTTTCTATTTGATTAAAATAATTTTTAAAGTTCAGTTCATGCGTCCCATCTGTCCAGAGTTTTGTGGCTGATAGGCACAATGTAACTTCCGGTTAATGTTTAGTGCTTTACTAACCAGTTGAGCTGTGGACGAGGTAAAGGCAGGACCATTGTCAGAGCCAATAGAGAGAGGAAGTCCAAACCTTGGAATTATTTCATTTAATAAAAATTTGGTAACCATAATGATTTAACAGCTTATTTTGATATCTCCCAAGTTGGTAGAATGGAGCTGGTTTACCACGGTACATTCAAGGGCCATAGCAGGACAGTTAGGGGTTCAACTGAGAGTTCCACTGCCTCCCAAGCTGCCCAGTCTGCCAGGTGATTCCTGGTTGCTTATAGAGTGTCCGATGTTTGGTGTCCCTTGCTATGAATGACAGCTACCTCTTTGAGGTGCTATAGCCTCTAAAAGGTCTAAAATTTATTCTTTGTGTTTTTTATAGTTTTACGAGTCATGGTAAGAAATCCTCGTTCCTTATAGATCATGGCATGAACATGGAGGGTAGCAAAAGCACACTGGCTGTCACTGAAGATATTTACCATTTTCCTGTCTCCCAGTGCAGGGCGTGGGTTAAAGCAATTAGCTCAGCATCTTGGGCAGATGTGCCGTTAGTCAGAGACTGTAGCCAGATTACATCATGAGCCATGGCTACCACTACACCAGCCTTGTGGACTTCTTTTATTACCATATTGCTGCCATCCATGAACAAATCAGCTTTGGCCTGGTTTATGGGAGCGTCCTGGAGGTCAGGATGGCTGGCTTGTGATATGTCCAATACATCCTCGCAGTTATGAACTGGTGTTTCTGGGTTGCCATCTGGTAACAAGGTAGCTGGATTTAGGCTTTGTGAAGAGGAGAAGGTTAGCCTGTGTTGATCAAGCAGAAGGCTCTGATATTGGGTGATTCTGGCATTTGACATCCAGTGGCCTGATGCTTCCTGCAAAAAGGTCTCTACAGCATGGGATGCAGTTAGGGTTAGGTTCTGGTCAAAAGTCAGTTTGTCAGCCTTCCTTACTAGGAGGGTGGTAGCTGCAATGACCCGGGGACAAGATGGCCAACCGGAAGCTACAGGACCTAGTCTTTTGGATAGATAGGCCACCGGTCATCGCCAGGGTTCTAAGGTTTGAGTGAGGACCCTTTTAGCAATTCCTTTCTGCTCATGTATAAAGAGATGGGAGGGCTTAGTGACGTCTGGGAGTGCCAGAGTCGTGACCTGAGTGAAGGCTGTTTTTATTGTTGGAATGCTTGTTCCTCGATGGTAGTCCATGTCAAAGGTTGATCTCCTGTTGTGGCTGAATATAGGGGCTTGACAATTTCAGCAAATTCAGAGATTCATAACTGACAGTGTCCTGCTGCCCTCAGGAATTTCTGTACCTTTTTTTTTTTTTTTTTAGGTTGGTGTGGGGATTTGAAGGATGGCTTCCTTCGGGGCCATGATTAGGGTTCACTTACCACTTTTCAGCTGATATCCAAAATAGGAGGCCTTGGCTAAACAGAGTTGTGCCTTCTTAGCTGATACACAGTAGTCCAGGTCCTAAAGAAGCTGCAACAAAGCCTTGGTGCCTTTTAAGCAAGTGTTCAAGTTT
Source organism: Carlito syrichta (assembly GCF_000164805.1). Taxonomy (NCBI): domain Eukaryota; kingdom Metazoa; phylum Chordata; class Mammalia; order Primates; family Tarsiidae; genus Carlito; species Carlito syrichta. The sequence continues at coordinate 101,829 of NW_007246167.1, forward strand.
GCCGCTGCAATCAAAAGGTCATCTACATACTGGAGTAAAGTATATTCAGGGTGTAAGGCACAGAACCCTGGTAAGTCCTATTGTAAAGCTTCCCCAAGAAGAGTCACAGAGTTTTTGAAACCTTGTGGCAACTGGGTCCAAGTCAGCTGTCTAGTGTCCCCAGAGTTTTGATTTGTTCATTCAAAGGCAAAAATGGATTGACTGATAGAGTACAAAGGAATGGATTCAACATAGTGTAAATCTGGTATTGAGGAGGAAGTAAGACCTTCCTCAAGTCTTGGACTGGTCAGTAGCTAGAAGTTCCTGGTTTTTGAACTGGCAAGAAGGGAGTGTTCCATGCCAATTGGCATGGTGTCAGTATATTAGCTTTTAAAAGTCTTTTGAAATGAGGAGAAATTCCCCTTTGTGCCTGCAAACTCATTGCGTACTGATGTACTCAGACTGGGTGGCTGATGCCAATAGACTCAACACAACCAGGGGACGATGTTGTACCAATCTGGGTGGATTTGTTTCTGCCCAAACTGAAGGATATTCTTGTTGCAGTTGCTGAAGCAAACTAGATGAGATATTCTCAGCAGTGGGGTTAGAAGGTACTCTTCAGAAAGTGGAACAGTTAAAAGCATTTGAAAGGCAGTAGGGACAAACATTTCAGTCTTGTCTGGTGAAAACACGATAGTTGCTCTCAGCTTTCAAAGCAGATTCTGGCCCATAAGGGGGTAGGGACAGTCAGTGGCTATTAGGAATGAGTAGGTAACTTGTTTTTGACCTAAATCAAACATTCAGCTAGATGTAAACATACTGTTTGTAATTGCCCCCATAGCCCCTTGAGCAGTGATTTGTTAATTTGACATGGGTCATAATGGTGACTTTAGGACCAACAGCTCTGCCCCAGTATCCACTAAGAGTTGCACCAGGTGGCCCCTGATAGCTGCAGTAACCATGGGCTCTTGGAGACCTAAAGAAAAAGAACCCTGGCCTATTCAGTCAGAGTTATTTTCAGCTTCCATAGAGGGTAGAACCAGGACTGGCTTGAGATCCTCTGACTTTGGATGGTGAGGGCAATTCTAGACCCAATGCCCTAGTTCCTAGCAATAGGCTCACTGGTTTTTCACCAGCAGAGCCCGCCTGGTTCCCTGACCTTTTTTTTGTTATTTATGACTTTAGATGAGAGGACTTGGAGTCAGTCCCCAGGACTTGTAAGGCTGCTACCAGGATTTTGGCTAACCTTCTTGCAGTCCTATCAACTGCTTGTGCTGCCTGTTTCTGTTTTTCAGTATCTTGGTTATTATAAACCTTCTGTGTCACATTCATTCCTGCAAATCCCTTCAACTTTTGCAGCTTTTTCTGAATGTCAGGGACTGCCTGGGCTACAAAAGCCAAATTAATAGCCTGAACATTCTCTGGGGCTGAGGGGTTTAAAGGGGTATAGGTATGAAACGTCTCTTGGAGGAACTTGAGGAATGCCCCTGGAGACTCCTTGGGTCCCTGGAGAATCTCAGTTGTTTTGAAAATCTTAATAGGTTTGCAAGCTGCCCTCCTTATTCCTGCTAATAAAGTCCAGTGATATGTATCTAGTTCCTAGGACCCACTGATGTGTTGGGGTCCCAATCAGAGAGAGAGGTAGGGAATACCTCATTCAGAAGCTCCTGACTTTTCTTCTCTGTACCAGCTATTGAGGTCAGGACAGATTTTCTAGCCTCAGCTCTAATGTGCTGTCACTCCTCAGAGGTAAATAAGGTTAAAAGGAGCTGCTGGCAATCATCCCAGGTGGGATGATGAGTGTGCATGATTCATTCGACCAGGAAGGTTAAAATCTGAGGTTTCTCTAAAAATGGCAGATTTTGAGTTTTTCAATTGTACAAATCAGAGGTAGAAAAAAGGAATATAAACCAGGAAAGCTTGCTTAGTCTGATCTGTTCCCTGTGGAGGGGGCACTTCCCAAAGGGGTAGGAGAAGGGCCAGATTCATTTGGGATCAGAGGTGAGAAGTCAGAGGCAGAGAGGATGGAAGGGAGATGGAAGAAGTGACATAATGAATTATATAGGCAAGTCAAGAGTTCATTCTCTTGAGAAACAGGTGAAAAAAAAAGTTTTCATTGAAGAGTTAGTTAGGAGCTTTTATATATAGCACCCTGTTAATTTCCAAGTTAGAAGCTCTGCCTCTGTATAGTGTGGTTTATGGAAAGGGTCCTGAGTTTTAAGAGAACATACCTTTTACCATGGAGGGGGGTTTTGGACTAAATTCAACCATTGGTCAATGTAGGGAAATTGGTTAGGGTGACCAGGAGTCCCCATGATGACCTTCCAGATAGACTGAGTGACACGAATGACTAGAGACCCAGTGGAGGGCCATCCAACATTAAATGAAGGCCAGTTAATTTCACAGAGGGTCCAGAGCCTGCCTTTTGAGAGGCAGACACTGTAGTCCTCAGTAAATTCAATAGAAATTTTTTTTTATTATGCAGTCCAGGGGACTGGAGGACTGGCAGGTCATGAGTTATGTGATCTCATAGTGGCAAACAAAATCAGGACACAGGAGAACAGGACACGGAAAACAAACCCAAACCAGGAGACTCTATTTGGCCAACATCTTGGCTTAATGAATACTATCTAAAAGGCAGTCTCATTAGACTGGGATTCCCCTTCTTACAGAGAAACAGAATACAATCTTACCTCCCAGGAGGAACCAGATGGACTCCATCTGTTTTGGATATGGACGTCAGCAGTTACTCCAATTCTCTTTGGACTGGGTGAGAGGTTACAGGACCCTGGAACGACTCAGGGGGCACCTCCCTTATAACTTTGCACCAGGCCATGGAAAGCCAGAGTGAGGTCACTTCCCAAGCTTGGCGATCTTGCTGGGGCCTCCAAAATGTTATAGCCAAACTGCGAGAAAGGAGTCACCAACACAATGAGGGTCGAATTTTTAGAGTCCTTTATTGCTGGCAGTTGAGAGCATGCTAATGCCAGAAAAAACTCTCGACCCTGAATGAAGCAAGCAAGAGGTTTATAAAAGCAAAAACTGCAAGGATACATAGCAACTTAGAAACTTGCAACTTAGAAACTAGCAACTTTTGACCATTAGGAAGTTTTGGATAACTTTATGTCCCAGGCACAGCCAGTGACCTGAAAGTTCCTGAAGTTCTGCCAACAAGCTGTGGTATACTTTTTACTGGGATGGTTAGGGCAGTCACATAGAGACAAGGTGGAAGAACTATTATAAAATGGAGTCACCTTGGTTAGGTCACTAATAGCCATTTAAAAGCATCTGAGGGAAGACCACTCCAGGAAAAGAGAACAGAAAGTTCAGCAATCCTGAAGAGACTCCAGGTTTGGTAAACAAGAAATAAGCAAAGGCCAGGGTTCCTCAAATGAATAAATAAAGAGTGGATGAGGTGATCTAATGGCCTGAGCTTTAAAAACCTGGGGTTAAGAGAAGGGTGAATAATATTGGAAGAAACAATGTGCATCAATAACACTTACACCATTTTCAGGCCTAGTAGGACAAGATACTTAAAAGAGAAAACAGCCACTGATTAAGAGAATTGCAATGGGAGCTTTGTCCTCAGGGAAGAACTAGTTATCAGAGGTAAGTGAGTATCCACAGAAGCAATGGAAGATCTAGATTTTTCAACAAATAAACTGTAAGTTCTAGTTCACAGTGAAGGAGATTTGGGATCAAATGTCTGATAGTGAATGAGGATCACTGAGAGATTCATGATTTTGATGAAGACTGATAAAATCAGGAATTAATTTAGGATGCCATACAAATAGTCTGTAGGGTTTTTAAGGCAGATTGCATTAGAGAGGTCATGTGTGTTGATGTGGGTAGGAGGGAAAAAGGAGTAAAGAGGAAATTATACTAAGGCATGAATATGAGTGGATGAAGATCACTGGAAGCATCCTAGAGGCTGTCTTAAATGGCAACAATTGCAGTTCATTTCATTTCAAATCCAGGTCTTTCCACTGTCCCGTGTTGAGTTGGAACAAATAACATTTGGAATCCCAGAACCCCTTTTTTAATGATGTCAATGGGAACTAGAAGTTGTGGATAAAAACAATCCTAGCAGTCCCACTCAAACTCTGCAGTTGAAGACATGAAGGTAGGAGGAGGCAGTAATGACATAAAGACAAGTAAAATTCTGGAGTCCCCTACTTTTTAATTCCTTTTTTAAAAAACTGCTCCCTATCACTTACATTATTTCCATCTTCTATTTTTCTGTTTCAATTCATTCTTAGACATCTATTTTAAAAAATCCAAGAGAAAAGAAAAGGTAGATTACCTACAACAGAATTAATACAGGAAGGTTTTGAAGAAGGAACTCATTGTGACAGAAGTGCTGTGGGTCAAGGAAGTATTTCCTGAACAGAATAAGACTATTCTCCTAAGTGAAGTTAGAATAGAAGCGGAAAACCAAATACCACATGTTCTTACTTAGTGGGAGCTAAGCTATGGATCTGCAAGGGCATGTAGAATTTTATTATAGAAATTGGAGGCTTAGAAGGAGAAAGATGAAAAGGGAGTAACATGTGAAATTTTACTTATATTCTCTATCTGTAAGGACAGTATTGTATGAGGTTAGCACCCTTCCAAAATCACTGAGAAATACACTTTATTAGACAGGAGAGAATACAAGCATATGGAATAGAATTGGGAATTCCAACTGTTAGGGGTTTCTCATTTTTCTTATCATTAATTAATTACAGCTTTGTTGAGTATCTCAGCAAATGTACCAAATATAGGACTCAGCTGAGGTTTTTCATTTAATAAGCACATACCTGCTATTGCCTATTGTCTTCTGAACTTTTCTCACCCTGACACAAGTACATTGTATTTTCAATATATAATGTTTTCATTATTGTACCACTGCACAACTACATTATAGCAGAGCTCCTTGTCTGCAGATGAGCAGTCAGTATAGGCATCACTATATGTCACTCCATAAAGTATTTTACTTGCATCTCTGTAGGCATCATGAAGGCACATACCGTCTTTTTATGTTATAAATACACCCAATATAGTCCCTGTGTATTTGATATATATACTTAGAATAAATGAATAAATGTGAACTTTTACAATGTTGGTGAAAGTGCTAAATAACTCAAGAACAAAATAGATTACTGAAAGATAAACTTGAGAAGATTCCCAGACCACATTAAAAAAAGGAAATGTTGGCGAGAATGCAGTGAAAAGGGAAACACTCATACTCTGTTGGTCAGAATTAACAAACAAAATTAACAAAACCCCTATGAAAAACAGTATAGAGAGTTCTCAAGTAACTAAAATTCAAACTACCATTTGACCCAGCAAGCCTGCTCTGAGGATTTACCCAAAGGAAATGTTTATTGCACTAGTTTCCACAGTAGCAAAGTCATTGAATCAACCTACGTATCCATCAACAGATGATTGGATAAATAAAATATGGCATATATACACCATGAAATACTATTCAGCCATAAAAAAGAGTGAAATTATGTCTTTTACAACAACATGGATGGAGCTGGAGGTCATAATCTTAAGTGAAATAACTTAGAAACAAAAAATCATATACAACATGATTTCACTTAAAAATGAGAGCTAGATAACAGATACACATAGGTATAAAGATGGAAATACAGAAACAGGGTACTACAAAAGAGGAAGCAGTGGAAGGAGTGGTGAGGGTTGAAAATTTTCCTATTAGCTACAGTGTTTACTAAATGGGTGATGGGCACACTACAAGCCCAAACCCTACCACTATGCAATACATCCATGTAACAAATCTGAACAAGTAACCCCCTGAATCTATAAAAATGAAACAGTTATTTAAAATTATAAGGAAAATTGTTGTAAACCTATAGCTCTATATGCTGCCAAATTATAAATTAAATGTAGAATAGCATTTAGTTTTGTATGAGCAAGACTTGAGCCCTTTTTGTTGAAAAAAAGTTAAGAATATTGCTCCATAAAAATATTTTTATTAAAAAATCCAAGAAAAAAGAAAAGATAGGTTATCTACAACAACAGAATTAATGCAGAAAGATTTTGAAGAAGGAACTCATTGTGGTGGAAGTGCTGTGGGTCAAGGAAGCATTTCCCAACCATAATAAGACCATTACCCTAAATGAAGTAAAACAGAAATGGAAAACCAAATACCGCATATTCTCACTTACTGGAAGCTAAGCCATGGACCTGCAAGGGCATGTAGAATTTTATTATAGAAATTGGAGGCTTAGAAGGAAGAAGACAAAAAGGGGGTAAGGTATGAAAAATCGTCTTTTGGATACAATGTGCATTAGTAGGGTTGATAGGTAGGCTTAAAGCCCAGACTTCTTCACCCCTGTGTAATACATTCATGTAACCAAAACCACTCATACCGCTAAAACTATTGAAATAAAAAATTAATAATTAAAGAAAGTTAGAGGACTCCATGAAAAAATGTATTAGGAAGAAAATAGATACCATTACAGAAATTGTATGATTTTAAAAATGTAGGTTTGACATATCTACATGCCTTAACAATGAGATGCGTAAAGATTTCCTACCAATTTATAAGAAAAATAAAGAAATCAGAGAAACAAAGGGTAAAGAATAATTTTAGGCTAGTCATAAACAAATAAATCGGAATCTGCCACAAATATAGGGAAAGATTTTCAATTGTTAGATAAAGTAATTATAAAGGATCAGCTTGTTTTAGTTGTGATAAAACACTTTTCTGAAAATTGCTAGAGTAGATTTCAAATGTTTGTACTGCAAAATAAAATGATAATATGCAACATGATAGATTTGTTAAATGATCTAATTTAGTTATTCAACATTGTAAAATTCTATTAAACATCACATTGTATCCCATAAATAAATAGAATTATTTTTGTCAATGAATACTTGTTTAAAAAAACTCAGAAATGAATGAGAAAATGTACATGGTTCAAAAAACACTTTTTATTTATTTTTTATTTTTTGAGTTGGAGTCTCACTCTGGCCCCCAGACTGGAGTGCAGTGGCCACTTCCAGTCACTGCAGCCTCCACCTGCTGGACTCTGGCGATCCTTCTGCCTCAGCCTTCCAAGTAGATGGAACCACAGGCGCACGCTACCACACCCGGCTCATTTTGATTTATTGTAGAGATGAGGTCTCACCAAGTTGCCCAGGCGGGTCTCCAACCCATGGGCGCAGGCAATCCAATCACCTCAGCCTCCCAAAGGCGTGGGATTACAGGCTGAGCCACCGAGCCCGGTCAAAAACAGTTTTTGAAAGCAAAATGAAAATATTTGAAAATGTTTAAAATACATATATTCTTCAAGAATTAAGAATATAAGTATTATAATGTAAATTGAAAGATTGTTGATAAAAACACAAAGCAGAAAAATATGGTTGAATAAATGATTTTACATCCTCTTTTTTTCTTTTAATTTTTCCATTTTGAAGAGGTGGGGTACAATTCAGGATTAGGTATACAAATGTTCATTATGCAGGTACCCTTGTTGACGAGGTGTGCCCCTCCCCCGCCCCGGAAAATTCCCACTACTGCCAATTCCACATTCACTCCCGTTCTGGCAGTTTCCCGCTACTGCAAATCTTTTTCTTACAGTACTATGATAATTGTTCAAGGTTCACTTATGATTGAGAACGTGATACTCCATTCTTTGTTTCTGTGATAGATTGCTCAGTATGTTGCTGTGAAGTTCATGATTTTGTCCTTCATTGTGGCTGTGTAATACTCCATTGTGTATACATACCACATTTTTTTTTAATCCAGATCTCTTTTGATGGGCAGCACGGTTGGTTCCATGTTCTTGCTACTGTGAACAATGATGCAATAAACATACATGTGCATGTATCTTTTTCATAGAGTGATTTGAGTTCAACAGGGTAAATTCCCAGTAGGGAGATTGCTGGGTCATATGGAAGGTTGATTTTTAGATCTTTTAGAAATTGTCTAACTGTTTTCCACAGTGGCTATACTAGTTTGCACTCCCACCAACAGTGTAGAAATATTCCCTTTTCCCTACATCCTCTCCCGCATCTTCTGTGATTGAGTTATTGATTATGGCCACCCTGACTGGAGTTAGGGGGTATCTAGGTGTAGTTCTAATTTGCATTTCTTTGATGACTAGTGTGACTGAGTACTTTTTCATGTATCTGTTGGCTGCTTGTATGTCTTCTTTTGAGAAGTGTCTATTCATATTTTTTGCCCACTTTGTAATGGGGTTGGGTTTTTTGTTTTGTTTTGTTTTGTTTTGTTTTGTTTGGCACATTTGCATTCCTTGTAGATCCTAGATGTTAGACCTTTGTCAGACAAACAGTTGGCAAATATTTTTTCCCATTCTGTGGGCTGTCTCCCTGCTCTCTTGATGGTTTCTTTGGCTTTAAAGAAGCTTGTCTGTTTGAGGAGGTCCCATTTGTCTATCTTATCTCTTATGCCATGGGCACTTGGGGTTTGATCAGGGATTGATTGCCAGTTCCAATTTCCATAAGGGTGTCTCCTGCATTTTTTAAGGTTCTTGTTATTTGAGGTTTTACGTTTAGGTCTTTGATGCATTTAGAATTGATTGTTTTGTATGGGGATAGGTAGGGGTCTTGTTTTAATCATCTGCATGTAGTCAGTTTTCCCAGCACCATTTACTCAATAGGTTCTCCTCTTCCCAGTGGTTCATGGTGGCGGTTTTGTCAAAAATGAGTCACTTGGAATTTGAGGTTTTGCTTCCAGAATCTCAATCTTGCAAATGTATAATATTATGGATTTTTATAAGGGGAAAATTAAAGCATATAATTATATGTATACAGATACATACATAAAAGTAGGCATCTTTCTATATATTGATTAATACAAATAAGCATGTAATGGCTTGTAGTTGTTTTTATATTTGTATGTGAACTTTGAAAAATTTTTGGTGAATAAATACCATTTTGTTACCACTAGAAAAATAAGTGATTTAATGGATATAACCAAGGGACATCATTGTTTATTAAAATTATGAGATGGAAGATTAATGGTAAACTGAATCCACAAACTATTCCCTGTTCTTAAGGAAACAAAACAAGGCATAATTTTTTAAAGGAGGGTTAAGGCTATTGTAACTTTAGTGTGATCATTCTTATCAATTCCATTATGTTAAAAGACATCAAGCACATTATATGATTCAATAGGAGGACACCACTATATGGTATTCTTATTTCTTTCTCAAAAAGATAATTTAAGATACACTTTTAAAAATTAAAAGTTCCCATGTTGATTTATGTTCACAACATGAACAATCACATATAACTAACATCTGGGGGAAAAAATTTATCTGCACCACAGAATTTTCTCTCATAGTCCTCAATTCACTATCCCTCCTCCTCTAAGTTACCCACTATGGTTTCACCACCACCTATAAAGTAGTCTTTCCTTTGATTAGTCTTATAGACCTAAATTCTGTCTATAGGACTCCAGAGAAGAGAAGAACTTGATAATTGGCAGCATGAGTAAGCTATCTAACAAATCCGGAAAATGGTACTCTAGAGGACAACTTTATTGGTCTTTGCAGTGATAAGTCGAGATGGGAAAAAAGAAGTAATTTGTTAACAATAAAAATGGACATAAGCATTACTAAAATAAATTGAATTTATGGTCCTTGATTGGATCCCAACTAGAATAAACTAGCTGTAAAACACATTTTAGAAAAATTGAGAAAATGTGAATATTTGAGTAATTATGATTTTAGGGTACTATTTTTAACTTTTTAAACATATTTTTAATTATTTTTGTTGGTATAAAAATTATATTGTGGTTATGTAGGACAATATATTTTTTGAGTTGCACACTGCAATATTAGGGGTGAAAGGTCATATTGATGACATTTTTAAATATTACAAAAATTAAATAAATATGATAAACTGTTAGTCATTGTACAATCTATATTAGACTATAAGTATATGAGCATTTTTATATGCTTCTCCTTTCTATATGATTAAATTTTTTTAAATATAAACTTTAAAGAGGGCACAAGTATATAACTCATGTAGGATATATTGCACAATGAGAAATGCATAATTAAAGCAATTGTTTCAGGTTTACATACATATCTTTGAATTTTTGTACATACTTTAATCACAGACATTTTATTCTTCACTAGACTTTACATTTACATGTCAATTTTGCTGATGTTGTTGCTAACATTTTAAAAGTTTAAATCTACACATTTTAAAAGTTTAATTCAAATGTCTTTACAAAGAATTTCACACTAATAGATACATTTGAAGTTGTTTCAATTTCAGTATTACTGGAACTCAGTAGGCTTCTTCCTTCTAACTTTCATTTTCTTTCACTTATAGAAAATCAATATGAAGTTCAGAGAGGACTTTTAGCTAAAGTTATATGAGATTAATACTTTATTCGTAGATATATGTACTTTATAATGATACTAAATAGACTTCTTACTCTTTAATTTCAAAACAGAAGTTTTTGAAAATATTACTTTATATCTGAATCTTTCTTATATTGCATAGACTCTTTTTCATTTTTAAAATGGTATTTGAATAGGTAAAGATTCACTTTATCATGCATATCTAACAAAAATATGATTCAATTCCAAATGTAATTATAAAAATAAGACCACAGATTGATAAAGGTCAGAGCACTCTAAGCTTAACATATACTCTGCTTTCAAAGGTCTAGTCTAGAATATTATTAAACTAGATTTTAGAAGTTTACTGTAATATTTGCATTTTGAGAGTGTAAGTCATGTATGTTAATGGTACAAATACTAATTATTTGGTGGTTATCTTAGTGCAAAATTCTTAAAGTTCAAGCATACAAGGGAGGACGCAAAAAAACCTGAAATTATCTTTTGGAGGGTGGGCCCCTTATAGTCCAGGTTTCCCCCTTCAGGTAAGTGTTTAGGAACCCACTAGCATCAGTATACCAGCTTGCGTTGATGTGAGAGGCATCTTTTGGCTTCAGAGAAATATTTTTTTTGGAGATTTCTTTCAACGTGTTTGCCCATTTCATGATGGGTGATTTACAAGCACAGATGCCCACACTGTGCTTAGCATACAGCAGTTTTGGACCCAAAATAGCATGACCCTTTCTTTTCACCCTATCTCACACCAAGCAACTTTTTTGCTTCCCTGAAAAAAGTCCTTAAAGGAAAATGTTTGCTGAAGTAGAAAAGGTGGAACAAGAAAATGGCAGAAGCACTAAAGGGTATCAAAACTGACCAGTTCAAACACTGTTTTAAGCAGTAGAAAAAAGTATCTCAATAGGCGTTTGCATCAACGAAGGGTACTTTGAAAGTGACAAGTTTAAGCATGTAAGAATAAATACACTCTTTTGATAAATAAATTATGGTTTTTGGAGTTCTTTCCTCATACTTGGAGTTTTATTGCTATAATAATCATAGAGTAGCTTCTTCTGTTTGTGAGTCTTCCAGTTTAAACTGAACTTTAGTGTGAACTTGAATGATATTCTTGAAAATTCGCTAGATAATATGGTATACACTGAGCTTTCTGTTATAATAATACTACAAAGACTTTCTATAGATCTGTAGCTCAGTTTGAAGTAGAGAAATAAAATGGTTTAAAACATAGTTAGGCAATCTGATATTTTAGATCATTTCAACTCAGTTAGAACCAATTCAAACTCACAAAATAAGTACCATTTATTGATTTGTTTATTTAAAGATACACACAGTTCCCTTGAAATTTCAATGATCTTAATTGTACTTACTGACATTTATTTGGTCACTTGTTATGGAGAGGTCTTATTGAGCTGCTGCTTGTTCTTTTCAGCAAGTAGTGAATTTCAATTTACTCTTCCTCTGCAAGAAAATAGAAATTGGTTTCTCGGTCCTTGCGTACCTTGCATCAGAAAAGAAATTCCGACACAACAAATCCTACTTACAAAGTTCTGTTTTTATTTTCTTTTGATCTTTTCTTCAGAATCTATATCCATGGATTTATTTAAATATAAGTACCAACATTATTTGCATAATAAATAAATTGATCTAAATTATTGAATGATAAAAATGTATGTACTATGGAGTATGCATCTCATTAATAGCACCAAATAGTCTACAGCTTGTGAATGTGGTAATAGGGCTCTGCCATATAATTTTTTCTAAACATTACATAGCACAATTTGCCACAATGATTTACATTATTTATTAGCAATGTATTTACCATGTAGAATCATACTGCATGTGCAACTGATTAAATGTTTTGTTTGGATTTAGGAAAATGCAATTTAGAAAAGATTATAGATCTTCTTCTTCTGCACATCAAAGCAACAGACGTTTCTGGTGAAATTGTGAAGTCCAGTCTATATTTTGTTGATACTGCACCTAACCACAGGAAACTAAAAGAAATATTACAATACATTAAAAAATGACAAGAGGTTGTGCTAGAACAGAAACAAGGTCAGCACTATAGAAAAATAAAAATAAATTGTGAAGTGTAAAGGCAACAAAAGTATAAATTGTTCATGTTAGATGAGGATACACATATTTATAGAAAACCTGTGGTTTTAAATAGAGGTCCCTAGAGGGCAAAGATTATATTCAAATTACCCTGAGAAATTTACATGTGAAATATCTCAGAATTTTAAGCTAAGTTTAGCACTTGAAAATGAAATTAATAAAAATAAATTAGTTAAGAAAAATTTAGTTTCTTATAGCTCTGGGCCTTTATAACAATCCGGGAATAACTTTTAGCAATGCATTAATCCCCTCCGATTGTTTGAAAATATCTAGAAAGAGAAGTGATATAGGTAGTGAGATATTTAAAGGAAAAAGTCAAAGAGCTGGAATCCAAAGTTATTTTTAGCCTTGCCTTGCCAATTGGCAATGAACCAAAATGATGGCCACTAGAGAGTTGCACTCTACTTCAGGAGTCAAAAGAAATCAGTTTTCCTTGTGTCTGTTATGGGTAAATATGTCAATACTTCCTAAACATTTTTGTAGTGATTTGGCTATAGGCGATGTGTTTATTTGGTTTAATATACACATATAACATCAAGTGAAGTAAAATTTTTGGAAATATGATTAATAGAAATAATAATTCTCTTTCAGGCTATTTTACTTTATTTTTATTTCAATAGCTTTAGAAAGTGCAAATGGTTTCTACTACATCTAAATATGTCTATAAATACATATATGTGTCGATGTGTCTCTGTGTCTGCACAAATGTATGTACAAATATATTACCTAGGGTCGAATTAAGTGATGAAAATGAATGTAAGGGGTGAATTGCACCAAAATGTTGTTTCAGAGATACCATATCATAACCTCCATTAGACTTCTTTCATTTCGTAAATTTTTGGTTTATGTGTGTACACATATTTTGACTCCTATGCAGAGACTTATCTACTTGAATTCTGGTTTGAAAAGTCATTTCCATCACCACATGTTGATGCCCCTCCCCTCTCCTCCCCCTTCTCCCCTCCCTTTCCTTCCTCTCCCTTCCCCTCCTCTTCTTTCCCTTCTTCTCCCCTCTACCCTCTTTGAGTCCTAGATGGCAAAGGAACCTCCTGCTCCCCTTGTCTGCCCCAGTAAGTGTGCTTCCTGCTTGTTGGAGTCTGGTTGAAGCTACATGACTTGGATGCCACCTCTAATCCCATTTTCCACCTGCATTCTTGATTTTGTTAACCACTTTTGAAATAAAAATACAGCATGATGCTAATGTGCTAAGGAGTTCCAGAGATAACCATATAATTTCAAAATGATACTGATTTTGTTTATATGGGGCATAATCTTTTACAGTCCTTAGTCTTTATTTGAAGCATTGCAAAGTGGATTTTTATGAAAGGTATTATAATGGACTATTCTTCATAACAGATCTGAATGTTAACTGGTCAGAGTCTTCACTCTCCATTAAAATATTTAAAAAGCTAATTGCCCGTGCCATAAGAGTTAGATAGACAAGTGGGACCTCATCAAACTGAAAAGCTTCTGTGAAGTCAAAGAAACCACCAAGAGAGCAGGGAGACAGCCTGCAGAATGGGAAAAAATATTTGCCAACTGTATATCTGACAAAGGCCTAAAATCTAGGATCTACAAGGAACTCAAACGTGCCAGGAAAAAAAAATAGCCCCATTACAAAGTGGACAAAAGATATGCATAGACATTTTTCAAATGAAGACATACGAGCAGCCAGCAGAAACATAAAAAAAATGCTCACTAATCATGGAAGAAATGCAAATTAAAACTACACTGCGATATCCCCTAACTCCAGTCATGATGGCCATCATCAATAACTCAAAAGACAATAGATACTGGAAAGGAAGCAAGGAAAAGGGAACATTTCTACACTGTTGGTGGGAGTGTAAACGAATACAACCTCTGTGGGAAACAGTGTGGCAATTCCTATAAGTTCTAAAAATGGACCTTGCATATGACCCTGCAATTGTCCTATTGGGATTATACTCAGTGGAAATCAAATCACTCTATGAAAAAGATACCTACACACTTATGTTTATTGCAGCATTGTTCACAATAGCAAAAGCATGGAACCAACCATGCTGCCCATCCAAAGAGGACTGGATAAAAAAAAATGTGGAGCATATATACAATGGAATATTATGCAGACATAAAGAAGGATAAAATTATGAATTTTACAGCAACCTGGATGGATTCAGAGTCTATATTACTGAGTGATCTATCACAGAAACAAAAACTGAGTATCACATGTTCTCACTCATAAATGGATCTTGAACAATTATAATACTATTAGAAAAGGATTGGCAGTAGTGGGAAACTGCTGTGGGAGCGGGGCACCTCATCAACAAGGGTACGTGCATAATGAACATTTGTATACCTAACCCTGAATTGTACCACACATCTTTAAAATAAAAAAAATTTAAAAAATTTAAAAACTTTTGAGAAGATTTTTTTTTTAAGTGCAAACGGGTTTGGTTACATGAATGCATTGTTAGCTGCAAAGAAATCTGGGCTTTAAGTTTACCTACCACACGCATCTGTGCACATTGTACCTGGCAGGTGATATTTCATCCTTCACCTTTTTCCATCCTTCTGGTTCTGAGTCTACAATGTTTATTACAGCATTCTGTATGCCTTTGCAGATTCTTACTTTATCTCCCACTTATAAGAACATGCACTGATTAGTTTTCTGCTCCTGTAGTAGTTCACTCAGGATAATGTTCTCCATGGACATTATTTCATTCTTTTTCTATTGTTGAATAAAATCTCTAAGAGCTTGATAAACTCTGAGATCACTGAAAACAATAAACGTTGAAACTTCTAGTCCTGAGGACCAGCCTCTAAACTCTGGTTCTTAAACTATTTTCTTAAGGGGCTATGCAAACAGTATATTTTCTTACTCAATAATATTTATAGAGTGCTTAATAAGTCTCAGCCACTTTCTTAGGTTTTGTTTTTTATTTATTTATTTAATATATTTTTATATTTTTTATTTTTTTTAATTTTAAAATTGTGGGGTACATTTCAGGGATCGGTATACAAATATTCATTGTGCAAGGACCCTTGTTGATGAGGTGTGTCCCCTCCCCCCCAATCCCCAGGCAGATTTCAGCTGAGTTAAAGTTAAGTGGTCTCAGATCTTATGGGTTTAGGAACTTTGAAAAATAAAGTTTATTGAATTAATAACACGAAGTATATTAAGATTTCTAGATAATACTATTACAAATCAGCAATAGCAAAATAGAATATGACCAATGGTTGAGAATTTCGTGTATTGCATTTTAATATTAACAATGTTTTCTAAAAATAAAAGAAAATAGATGTTACATAACCAAAGCACACTGAGCCTTTTTTTTTAGTTAACATGGCTTTGATCTACTAACCAGATTACAGGCCCAAGAGTACTATTAGATTTAAGAACTAAGCTTCCAGCTGCCAATACTCTGTCAAGAATCCAGATGGTGCTTTTGGCAGAACACATTTTCAGTAACTTGGCATCATTTAATTTCATCATTAGTGAAGAGAGCTTCATAAATTGAGTGTATTGTTTTATAACCAAGAGTTTCAGTATACTTAATTATTTTCACTACATTGAAACTATACAAAGCATGAATATGTATATTTAAGGTAAAATAACTTTCTAAGAAAAGTTAATACTTAAGTGTTAGTATTGAAATGGGATCACACTTTCTTCAAAGCTTGTTGAATTTTATGAAGGCAAATGCCATATTATTATGCTCCCAATTTCAAGCTTCTTTTTGAGTTGTTGTTTAACACAAAAATGCTTTAAGGTAGACAATCCAATCCTAGTAATGTGGGAGCATTAACTAACTCAATGCAATTTGAGGTTAATATAACCTAGTCCTGCTGTGATCCTATCCCAGTATTGTACATGGAACCCTTTCTTCTATTTTCTTCAAAATGCCCGAAACCCTTAATATAAGTATTGGTCACTTCTCTCTACCTGCACTGACATTCATGGTGTTCTTTATAATGTCAATGAATTTTCACTAATTCCTAATTGCCTACTTTTTTCTTAAAATTCACTGTTTACTCAATGAGTTTATTCAAGGATCCCAGACACCATAAATTTCATTTTCTTGTACACCGTGTTACTTATTTTTTTACTCTGCACTTATCAGTTGGACATTTATCTTCCACTATGGATCTAAACAATTCACCAAGAAATGTGAAAATACACGACTTAAAATAACCCATAATTCTCCCAAAGCTCAAGAATGTAGTTAAACACTAAGTAGTGAAGATACTTGATGGTATGGGTCACTAACACTATAACAGTTTCCCTAGAAAACTGACTCTGAGGTGGAGAATAATTAGCAGGTGTTTTTCTAAGAAGTGTTTCTGGTTTCTGGGATCAAAATGGAGAGTGGGAAAGGGAAAGTAAAGAGAGAAGTCCTTTGTGATATGGTCTGAACGGAGGCTTCAGTTTGTTTCACTGGGAATTTTGAAAAGAGGAAGGCCTATAGACTTGTCCAAAATTGGGACAAGCTAAATAATTAATATTCCCATGTCTTACCAACCATTGGATGTGACCTGACTATTTTCAAAAGAGCTGATAGCTGAGGCCTTTTTACCAGCAGCACTCCCAGACATCCTTCAGTCCTAAAGGGGCACCGGGCCGATACATGGCAGCATCCATTCCAGATACTCCTCTCTCATGTTACCCAATGAAGTATTCCTGTCAGTATACTTCATTGGCTGAGAACATGAAATAGTGCTCAGAGAATGAGGAGAGATATTTAGTGTTATCTCATTGATTTATTTTAAACATACAAAGATATATACTTGCATATAAATACATATAAAATAATCATTTTAAGATATAGCTTAACTATCATTTCTAGTTGTCATTACTTCTTACAATTACACATACACACATACACATATAATTTTGTTATTTACAAAAATATTTTATTTAAAAATTTCTTTTAAATGAGGGTTAACATGAATAGGATGTATTCCAAAATGCCTGAAAGAGATGCTATATACCGCTGTGTCTTCTCAGTTATGCTTCTATGTAACTTTGTACTACAGTTTTTCTGTACTTAATCATTTATTCCTACTGCCAGTTCATAAAGTCATAGATGAAAGAGATTCTGGATGTCTCAGCACAATTTCAGTAGCTTGTATTGTGCATTATATATCGAAATACACTAGAACTTCATATGCTGAGATGAATAGCACAGTTGTAAGGTGTTTTGAACAACTTTGTTATCTATTTTGTAAAGCTTTTGAAGTATTTATGTCTTTTTATAATGCACATTTTCTTTCTCAAAAGAAATGTTTTTGTTTTCTAAAAAAACATTAAAATCGTCAAGCAGAAATTCTGTGAGATTTCTATGGTATCTAACCTTAAAAGTGACATGTAAGCTGCTCTGTTGATTTGACAACATGGTTTGATACTCTTTCAATCTGATGCTTAGATCACCATGGTTTCAATTAGTCCCAATTTAATGACAGTCATGTTTTTTTTAACATAACCTAATATAGTGAGAGGTGAGCTGGACTGAGACCACCAATTCACGGAAGATTGGCCAACAGATAGTAAACAGATGGTAACCACTTCCAGTCAATTCAAATGTGGGATGGAAATCAAACAGTGACCATAAGATAGAATCTACATGCTTTTCTTTAATTTATTTAATATTAAGTACATGTTTGTGGTATAGAGATTATCAGTAAAGCTGTTATTAAAAGATTATCCTTTTGTTATATATGTGAATGAATTATTGAAAGTATTTTCAACTTAGATGATTAATAAATATAATTATAATTTTGAGAATATAAAACATACATATTTAAAATGTGTTTCTCAGTGATATTCTAATTTTAGCAACAATAATACAATAATAATGTAATTTTGGTATAAATGAAATTAATGGTGGTAGCTCATTTTGCCTCAACATTTAATGATTATATAAAAACTATTTAATGTGGACACTAGAATGTTTTATACATATGGGCAAAGACACTACCTTCCTGTTCATTGCTATTCCTTTAGCACTTAGTATAGTGTCTGATTAATGGGTAAGCCCAATAAATATTTGCTAAATAAGCGAATAAACATATATATTAAGTGCAATTTACTGAATCTATCTGTATTAAAATCTTGTATGTATATCCTAAATTTACTGAATAATATTTGACTTTGTGTACAGACAGAGGTAAATGTATTCAGAGTACATATTCTTTTGCAAAATGTATGATTTATTGCTGGTCAAAATATGTAATTGAAATATCTTTTTGAAATACATTTATGTAAATTATGACACAAATAGCAGTAATTAATTTCTTGGTTTAAATTAATTTGGAAAATTAGTAGATTTCTCTTTGCATCATTTAAAAGTATTATTTTTTATATTGAAACTGTTTTGTTATATGTGGAAGGGCATAGTATAATGTCATTGGCAGTGTTCTTCATAATTCTTAAAATGCACTAAATGATATTCTATCTGCACCATTAGGTTACCGTACAGCACTGTCCTTTGAGAATAAGGTTTTGCTATCATTTCTGGTTGTAATTACTTCTGCAAAAACTGTATAGGCTTATTGAAATGACGTGATGTGTGAAGGTTGAGAAGACAATGCCCACGGTCACTGTAAATAACCACAGCTTGACTGCATGGCATGTTTATTTCACATAAGCTTTTACAAGGTGCCATATTTGTGAGTGTGATTTTTAAAAAAATTTTAGAATTTATTATTTCTCTATAAAAGTCTGAAGTTAGAGATTTCCTGTAACTCAGAGTTTTGCAACCTCAGCACTTTTGACATTTTGAACCAGGTAATTATTTGCTTTGAAGATGAGTTGTACGTGGTTGGATGTTTAGTAACATCTCTTGTCCCCACTTGAGTAGTGAAAATTGAAAACATTATTAGTCATTGCCAAATATTCTACAGAGTGAGATCAATTCTGGTTGAAAACCACTGCATACCCTTTTCTCCTTATTGTACATGTGAGTGTGTATATGAGAATTTTTAGGGGCATTTTAGTATTTTCCCAATTATACTAGGCTCAAAGTTAAGAATGCTGTGCTAAGTGCTACATCACTTAATATGCCACAGTGCCACCTAAATGGGAACCAGGCACCTTTGCCCAAAGACTTTCTTAGAGGTAGAACTAACGCTACTTCGCCAATTATTTCATCCTTCCCTCTATATACTGGACTGTAGGAGAAGAGAATGATCACCAAGGTGATTCCTTCACTTGTGGGAGCGTAGAGTTTGTTGTGAAAGCCTTCTTCACATCAGGGAAGTGCTGAGGGGAGCTATACAAGTGCTTTCTCAAGTATGAACATGGGCACTATGGAGGAGTCAATATTAAATTACTATATAGCTGGACGCAATGGCTCACTCCTATAATCCCAGCAATTTTGGAGGCTGAGGTAAGATTACTTGAGCCCAGAGGTTCGAGACTAGTCTGGGTGACATAATGAGACTTTTCTCTCCAAAAAAATAAAAAATAAATTGCTGGTGATGCAAACCTGTAGTCCCAGCTACTCTCAAGGTTGAGGCATAAGAATTGCAAGTCTAAGAAGTCAAGGTTTCAGTGAGCCACTGCATTCCAGTTTGGATGACAGAGTGAGGCACTGACTCAAAAATCTAAACTAAACTAAACAAAAAATGTACAAATAAACACGTAGCTTAACCAGTTACCTGTTATTGTGAATTTTAGTGGTTTCCAGTGTTTGATGGTTATGCATGAAGATTCTTGTCTAAGGTTGTGTGTGTGTGTGTGTGTGTGTGAGAGAGAGAGAGAGAGAGAGAGAGAGAGAGAGAGAGAGAGAGAGAGAGAGTGTGTGTGTGTGTGTGTGTGTGTGTGTGTGTGTGTGTGTGTGTTCACTTCTTTTGTAAAAATATCAAGGAATAAACTTTTTGGATCAGGGAGGGAAAGATATAAATTTAAGTACTTAAGGAACAGCCACAACTTTTTTGAAGGCATCAAAGTTCTGTTATTATTTTGTCATAGAGGCATCAAAAAGTCATAAAAAGAGGATGGTGACTTGGCCGTGTTACTCTTTTCTCTCTTTCCTCTCTCTGCTCCAAGCTACTGGCGCTACTAGGGCCTTAATGAAGAGAATAACTGCATCTTTAGAATTGACAAGAGATTAGAGGTTTAAAATGATTGGACAAAGTTTTACTACTAAAACTTACTCAAAATTTGTGAAATCTGCCACGGATAGTACTATAGTAGGGAAATGACAAACCATAGTTTATAGAAAACACTGGGGAAAAGGAAAACTCTTCTAAAGCGTTGAGACTATTGAATAAACTTGTTAAATAGACACATAAATACACATTTACACATTAAAATAGCGGTTGCAAAATTCTAATGTAGAGTCAAAATTTAGAAATCAAAATGAAATTTATTTTAACAGACCTTAACTTAGCTTTGGAACTGTCATTTTTTCTAATGGAGCTTAAAAAACAAAACAAAAATCAACTTTTATTTTCCTTTTTGCTAAGACCTGTTGTTGTTACGATTATTGTTGCTGTTATTGCTATTTTGAGCAAGAGTCTCACTTTGTTGCTCAGGGTAGGGTGCAGTGGCAACTCATGACCTGCTGGGCTCAGGTGATCCTTCTGTTTCAGCAGTCCAAGCTGGAACCACAGCACGCACCACCATGCCCGGCTAATTTTTTGGTTTATTGTAGAGATGAGATTTCACCAAGTTTTCTAGGCTGATCTTGAACTCTTGGACTCAGGCAATCCTCTTGCCTCCGCCTCCTAAAGTGCTGGGATTACAGGCATGAGCCACAGAACCCAGCCAAAATCAACCTTATAGGCATGACTCTTTAAATATATCGGTCACTTTGGGGTTAATATTGGGTTTTTCTGTAAAATTAATTCAATTTTAATATTCAAACATAATCAAGTTGAGACTATTTTCTTCTTACTCTCTTTGCTCAGATAAGGTAAATGAAGTCCCCAAGGACATACATGCACAACCCCGATATCAGTGAAGAAGCATGTGGTCTGTGGAGGAGTGGTCACAATCATGCTTAGTTTTCAGTGATGCTTCAGGTTTTCTTTTCACTTTTTTGAGTCGGAGTCTCACTTCGTCGCCCAGACTGGAGTGCAGTGGCCACTCCCGGCCGCCGCAGCCTCGACCCGCTGGACTCCGGGGATCCTCCCGCCTCAGCCTTCCGAGTAGCCGGAACTACCGGCGCGCGCTACCACGCCTGGCTAATTTTTGATTTATTGTAGAGACGAGGTCTCGCCAAGTTGCCCAGGCGGGTGTCGAACCTGCGGGCTCAGGAAATCCACTCACCTCGGGCTCCGAAAGCGCTGGGATTATCGGCTGAGCCACCGAGCCCGACCAGGCTTCAGTTTTCCAGCATCAACTTCCGTCCTCCCTATGTCTGCTGCCCAAGTCTCCAAGCTGTTATATTGCAGGTAAGATGAAAAATTAGAGAGCTCAGATAGGCCCATAATGATAGTATCAAATAGTTCTTAACCGTGTTGCTGAGGCCTCAACTTAGCTTTGTCCTAGCCCTGGTTCTTTAATTTTGAGCTATTTATCCCAGGATTTCTGATAGAAGGTGCACTTTGGCAAAGTTAATTTGGTTCTTTGAAATTTTCGCTCAAGCCTTTGGAGGCATGCTTTAGTTTAGTTTAAAAGTATCTGCTACCTGTTTTCCTTTTAGAGTTACTGCTAATACTTCCTGTAAATTTTCTTATATTTGAGTTCCACTTGCTTAAGCCCATTATGTAAATACTTCTTTACATATTTTAACCAAATAACCAAATAGACATTTTCAGAATCTATGAATATTATGAAAGCTCACATTCTGTCATATATTTGAACTTTGTCCCCGAGTTTTCTTGTAGAATCTGTTTTCTAGTTAGCACTTAATTTTGCTATGCAACATGGTATAGAATCTAGAAAATTCATTTAATGAAAACCAAGGTAAACGATACATATTTGCAAATATGCTAAAAGTAAGAAATTTGATTAAAATTATAAATATAATATACTACAATTAAAACTAACACTATAGAAACACAACCAATGCATCTTTTTATCATGCTACATCTTCCTCAAGAGAATTTCTAAAGAAAAACTGTAGTATTTGATATGAAATAAGACACCAGAAAGGCATGATGACTGTGGTTACATTTTATTTTTATGCCATTTGTGACAATAGATGTCTGATATATAGAAAGAATTTCCAATGTTAATTGTGCATACAAACAACTTTGGTCTTATGCCAATTGTAAAATGTCATTAGTTTACTTCTATCTTTCACATATAAAATGAAATATATGTTGAAAGTTTTAATTTTTTTCTCAAAAAACCTGAATTTTATTTTTTCCCAAAGACAGTATTTGATGCTAATTTTCTTTCTGTTAATGTATGTGTCAAACTTAACAATCATAAATGTTAGACATATTTTTATTTTACTTTTTTTGATCATTTATTAATACTCTCCTGGCTGTTGACAGGATTCAGTTTTTGGAGGAGTACCATCCTGAGATCCTCGGTCCTTTGTTTCTGGTGGGAAGGCGAATCAGTCATTTTCCATTTGGATCTCTCTATAACATAGCTTATTTCATTAATGCCAGGAAGAGTGAGAGTCAACAAAGAGAGTCATCTAATAGGACAAAAGTTGGGATTTTAAGTGACATAATAACGGATATGACATTTTCCAGATTCTATTAGAAGCAAGTCATAGGTTCCAACCACACTCCAGGGGAGATTCCACAAGGTCATGAATATTAGAAGATGGGGAAAATTGGAAGCCATTTTACACTCAACCTTTCAAGACAATGTTTTTATTTTCATTGGTTTTAGAGAATGAACTTACTGCATGTGCTTTTGAAGTATTTTTTAGAGTTATGATGTTTATGTTACATGCAACTTCAACTCACAGAGTAGAAATGGTTTTTAGTCCCTGAATATTCACTAGTAAAATAAGACATGGTTCATAAATAAGTTCACCCATAGAAAATCCATTATTTTATCTAACATATTTTCTGGGTTCTTTAAAAGGAGAAAGAGAAAACTTACTTTGAACAATGACTATAAGTGCTGGTGTAGGAATCTTAATGATATCTTTTTATATCAGTATGAATATTGTAGAAATTATCTTTAAACGTTTGTCACTAAGGCTTATTTTAATACAAAGATAAAAAGTATTCTTTAGTCTTAGAAGTACTTGCTGATTCTTGAGATTATAGGTTAGAAAGACTCAAATACATACATGTATATATGCATGCATAAATACCTACATCCATACATATGCATAAATAAATAATCAAATAACTCTTGTTTAAAAAATAAAAATTATAATGCTGAATGGAAGACAAAGGAGAAAGAAGACTATAACAGGCTGATAAACAACCAAAAAAGCTTAAGGTTTATGGATTAAATTAGTGAGATATATAAGTGCTCAAGAGTTTTAGGACTAACCATTCTAATCTCTCATTTTTTCGTTAAGTTTTTAAGTGCTCAAGTGTTTTATAATGTGACCAAAATTAGATTATAAAATATCATACTAAGTTTATCTTTAAATTTATCGAAGATATCTGGCAAATGCCTCTTGTGATTAATGAAAAAAAAAAGATTGCATTTAAAAACGGACTATATTCTGAATAGAGAATAACTTGTGTGAGGTGAGATTCCAAGAACTTTAAGGCAGAGGCAATAAAAGCCCCCTAAAATTCATGGAAAGCACAATCAAGCCCTAGACATTCTATAGAAGACATCTTAAAGGACAAACTTTAGGCAAATCAAACTGAAATTTAAATGACTCTATGGAGAGGATATTCTAATCCTTGTCTTATAATGCAGATATTGAATCTTGGAGATGATGATGATTCACCTAAGATACCTCAGTAGTTACCAGACTAGGATTCAAACTTAGGTGACTCTAAATTGACATCAAATGCTACTTCCACTACAATTTATATGAATACCCCAATGGAGAAAACTGGAAGCAGCTGTAATGGTGTGAGGAAGGGTGTACTTAAACTTATCTCTGTATAGTGTGTGTGTGTGTGTGTGTGTGTGTGTGTGTGTGTGTCTGTGTTTGATTCATGTATGTAAGGTAAATGGTAGTCAATAATCAAGCAGTAAGTATTTTTGAAGACCAAGCCTTATTGACAGCACAGTCAGGTTGCAATGGAATTGGTATGCCACACAGTTTTTAGGTGTAAAAAAGTGAGAAAATTCAAACCGTTTAAACAGTTTCCTTTTGGCAGATGATGTATGACTATAGTATTACAGGGGGGTGATGTAACAAATAATTTTACTCAAATATTTAATTAAAATAGCGTGAGTTTTAACACTGGAGAATATAATTATTATGCACAGTAACTCATGACTGTGTCATATATTATATGTCTGGGACAAATTGTAAGATACAATAATACATTTTTCTCTAGCTTTTGAAAAGGTTTTTGGAAAATTATATGTAACTCCTTTAATAAGGAAGAAAATTAAAGAGATCAGTTTTCCCAAAATACACTGATATTAGTATGCTTGTAAAAATTGGAACTTCGAGCATCATTTGGGCAATTAAATAAAATGACTTATTAATTCAGAAGAAAGGCTTGCATAAATGTGAACTGGTGTATGAAGAATAATTAAATTGCAATTCCAAAAGGTTAATGCAGCAATTTACTTGTCCTGATTTTAAAATTTAGATAATAGTGCAGATTTTTGCAATATGGCAAGCCAATCTATGATTTATTTTCCAATATGTTTGGGAATTGTACATCTGTGTTAAGGTTTTTGCATGTTGTCTCACAATAATATATTTGATATCAATTATTTTTATACACTGCATGCCAAATTGAATTAGCATTTGGGTTTCAATAGTTTATAACTATTCTATGTGCAATAATGATAAAATCCATTTGTGTATAAGTTGGTTGATTATTGTTTTGTAAAAGACTAAATAGTGAGTTTATGCGTAATTATGCTATAACAGATATTTAGTTTTTCTTATTTAGTACTCTTATAGTTTCACTTTATTCTGGTCACATTCAATGCTCAGCAAATTTTGTTGATTTGTTGATTTATTTTATTTTACTTTTTCTCCTTTGACAACTGATAGTACTGAAGAGGTTTCTGAAAAACAAACAAAAATTACTTATTTTTAAATTTTCAAATAATAAAATATGTAAGGAAATTCTTATTTATCAAATTGAATAAACCATAAACTCTCACAACCAAAATTAAGAACTATTATATGTTACTATAGTATAATTACAGTATGCATTTTTATTATTTTTCTACGATTGTTATTTTTTATAGTCGAGACTGGTAAATGCTTTTCAGTTCATTTTACACAGCACTATTCTAAAATGTAAGCGTGTGTATTATTTAAATTTTTATGCTGCTATATGTTCTATAAGTACTATGTAATTTGGAAATCAATTTACACTTAGCCTTTTGCTAAAAAAATTAAGTTTGTGAGAATCTGTTTTATTACTTTTACAACAAATAAATTTTAAAAATGTTATTCTTTAAAGTATTTTTCTGACAGAATGAACTAGATAATAAAGAATTCTTTTGAGAATTCTAGTAGTGTATTATTGGAGAGCATTTATACTCATTGATGTTAAGCATATTGACCAATCTATGTGGCAATATAGTACTTCATATTATTATTATTATTTTTTTTAGTTGGAGTCTCACTCTGTCGCCCAGACTGGAGTGCAGTG
>NW_007246167.1:128071-168602 GCF_000164805.1 Carlito syrichta
CACTCACCTCAGCCTCCCAAAGGCGCGGGATTACAGGCTGAGCCACCGAGCCCAGCCCGGCAGTACTTCATATTTTTAACATAATGTCTAATTATGGTTACAGTTGAAGGAATTTACAAATGAATTCACAAATATGATATAGAATTTCCACACAGTGTGTAGATGGTTGCTTCTCCTGTACTATTTGTTTTTGGTACATTAAGCCTTACAGATGCTGCATGTTTTTACTTAAGAATTTTTCACAAGACAAAACATAAAGAAAAATGAATTCTTGTTGGGCTCTCATAATCACTGAATGATAATACTAAAGAATAATAGCAGGAAGAAATGCTAGGAGCAAGATTTTTTCTCCCAGTCTCCACTTTTTTCATCCCATACTTACTTACCTATTATGGTAAATCAAGCATTAATATATTGTCAGTGAGACAGAATTCAAAGATTAGAATGTCATAAGAAAATACACTTAAGAAACATAGCAAATTAAAGAATAAAGTAGACTCCAAATACATAGATTTTGACATTACTAAAGATGCATGATTAGCATTAACTTGAATTGACATTTTTTTATTTACTCTTTTAATACCACTCTATACAAAACTCTTTCTTGGAAATACTGTGGTTACTTTTTTCTTGTCATATGATATTAAGCAAATTTAATATCATTTATATTTCATATATACATGTCTTTGTCTATACCTATGCAATTCTGCATGATTATCTTTTAGAGGACTTTAATTAATTTTGGATGTCTTTATTCATTAACTTTCAGTTATCCACGAAGACATAAACTATACATGAGTTTCAAATACTCTTCTAAAGACAATAGAGATTAAATAAAGTCTACATAACTTTAAAGTCAATTTTTTTTTCTGAAATACAATGTTAACCAATATTAACTATGTTCAAAACATTGTAGAAATCTGCAGCACATCACAGAGCTTTTATTTTGTAATAAAACATGAATATTATATACATTTTAAGATAGAATTTATCTTGTTTCATAGCTTACTTTTGAAATAGATGACAAAATCGTATTTAAATAAACAGAGAATACCTTGTTAATGCAGACTGATTCTGTCTATCAAAAATTAATTCTATGGTTGCTTTGTGGCATTTCCTTTTTGTCATATGATAACGTTGTTTAATATTATTTCTGTTTTGAGGGTAATGATAAAACTTAAGTGTTGAGATATGCACATACATACATACTTAAAACTTATTTTTTTCTATTTTAAGCTAGGTGGAAAGGCAGGGTAAAATTATTTATCTTACAAAAGATAAACATACATTAGGGAAAACTTCAATCACAAAAGACAGTTATTGCAGGAGTTGTTTTTTGAATTTTCTAAAACCTAGTTAGGAGCTTGGTGTTATTAAACTAAAAAACCATTAGTGCTATATTACTAGCATAAATTGTCCATGTTGCTTTCTAATTTCCAAATCATGATGCCACTTGATTAACAGGAACAACTAAAATCAACAAAGGAAGCATGATTTATAAATAACTCTTGGCAACAGAAGAACTTTGCAAAAGCATTAATTTTTCTTTTTTTTTTTTTTTTGAGTTGGAGTCTCACTCGGTCGCCCAGACTGGAGTGCAGTGGCCGCTCCCAGCCACCACAGCCTCGACCTGCTGGGCTCCGGCGATCTTTCCGCCTCAGCCTTCCAAGTAGCCGGAATTACAGGCCTGCGCTACCACGCCCGGCTAATTTTTGATTTATTGTAGAGATGAGGTCTCGCTGCTCAGGCGGGTCTCGAACCCGCGGGCTCAGGCAATCCACTCACCTCAGCCTCCCAAAGGTGCGGGATTACAGGCTGAGCCACCGACCCGGCTTAATTTTTCTGTTCAAATCTATTCAAGATTTAATCATCTGGATAACTACCAGAAGAAAAAAACAAAAGCTCAGTCACATGATGAAGCTCATGCAGAAATGATAAATGTGTTATCTTCTGGCAATGTGAAGAAATTGGGCAAAACAATTAGGTTCCTCTTATATTTTACTGGGTCCTTCACTTATTTTGTTATGGACACAGGCTAGATAATAAAATGCTCATCTCCCTTAATTTCATGAAAAGTTATCTTCTATGGTACTCTAAAACTTAAGGGTCTTAATTTAGAATTATAGATGTTGTTTAATTAATAACTGCATAGGAATAAGTAGGTTCATGGACACTTAAATTTGTTTAGATCAGTGCTTCTCAACCTTTAGCGTTCCTAAGAATCTACCAAAGAATTTAGTTAAAATACACATGTCTAGTCCTCACCCCTGAGACAGTGATTGCCTTGAGTCCAAGTAGCTTACGTTTTTAACAAAACTCCCAGGTGATACTGATGCTGCTGGGACAGTATCTCTTGTCAGTGTTTCAAATACAGTTTACAGATTCTTGGTTGCTTAAGAACTACTTTTAGTGCTATTTTTTGGTATAGATTATGAATCATGAGAGAGAGGCTATGGTACATTTAATTATCCTATTTACCAATGCATGTAGACTCAGTTTAGTTACAATCTTAATACAAACAAAAGATGGAACCAAATGGTTGAAGTGCTTAACATGCTACAAATCCATGCATTTTGCATTTTATTTATATTACTAAACACCAACTAAGGGTTTGTACTTATCAATGTGTGGTGAACTCCAGAAAAATTAGAACTGTACACTCAGACTCCGTGTCTGCATGAGCTTACACTTTTGAAAGGGAGCTATAAATTCATTGCAGAAACATGCACACCAATGTATACTTATCAATTCTTTAAGTTCTATGAAGTAGAACCTCTGTGAGATAAGGTGGTTGAGAAATCTATTCTGATTAAATGCCACATGTAGAGTCAAATTTACATGTTGAGTAGAAGTTCACAGAAAGTAGGGAGAAGTGGACAAGAAAGAAAGAGTATCTGATTTGAATGTCACCTTGGTATGTTAAAAGAAGATTAAGAGTGCTGGAGCATAGGAGAGAAGCCACTGGTAGGAGGAAGTACGGGTGGGGATGAGTGGACGGGGCCTTTGTATTCTAGGTTAGGAAATATATTTAGTCTAAGTGCAGTAGAAAGCCATTAAAGGACGTCAAATATTTTATATGTTTAAAAGAACACTTCTGCTTCTCTGTTTAAATGGATAGAAGAAACTAAGGATGGGATGGAGAGATCATTTAGAAGTCTACTAGAATTATCTATTTACCAGACAATGGTAGTGTAAATCACTAAACCAGTTTTGGTCTGATTTCCTTTTAGTTAACTCTATAATCAATGAATCTGAAATACTCTGTGCCTATCATTTGGCACATTACTATATCCAGTAGCTATTGGATATTTTTATATTACTCTGATGATAAACAACAAAAGCACATATTTTCAGAAGCTCCTGTCATTCTCCTGCTTTTCTCCTTGAAATATTTTTCAAATGTCAGCTCCTGGCTGGCTCATTTTCCCTTTTGAAGGCCTTGGAATGGTAATTGTGGTTAATAGCTCAGGCTTTGGGATAATACTGCCAAAGTTCCCAAGAAGGTTTATATCAAGATTCCTCCCTCTACAAACAAATTGTTTGGCCTAAGCCTGGAGGCTTAAATTTGTGTCTTGATTTATCACCCATAAAATAGGAAAAAAGTAAAGTACTGAATGATGTGCAATACAAGAGACTTCCGTAAGATCATGATTATTATCATCACTTTGTCTTATGTGAAACCAAAATAGAAACACTTTTATAAAATTGTATGCTTTATAGTTATGAAACTTTCCCTGGAAACATTCTAACTGATTACAAATGCAGGTGATGAGTTCCACTTAGGGAAATATTTGTTGCAACTATTAATTACATATTAAGGTTAAGAACTTGATGTGTCCCATTTAATCTCCATTAAATTTAGTACAGGTCAGTGACTGATGTACTCAGAAATAGGACAGAAAAAGTACTGATATTTAAAGGTTGTAGTTTATTATAACAAAATATTTAAATGGATAATTAGAAAGTGTAACAAGCAGGTTTCTATGGAAACAACTGAGCATTATATTAAACATAGACGAAAGCTTTTAAAGACAATCAAACCAAAGGTAAATTTGGCATGACATTTGCTTAAAAGGAAGTTTTTCAGAATTCAGGAGGAAAATAACAGCAGTGACATAAAACACTCACCCGACCTGTGAAAATACTAAATCATCTTTGAAGTTCAGTCTTTTAAGTTTTAAGTGCATCATTCAGTATCATTGATGTGAGTTCTGAGCAAATGTCACTCAAGGAACTACCTCGACAGTAGGCCTATTATTATTAATTATTTTATAATGGACGTGGCAAACTAGAGGTACTTACTTCAATTTTAACACAATGTTATATGCTTGTATAACAGCCTATCTCCTAAAAAAATTTTGGTGAACAAATTTGCACAGATTTTATACCATTTCTAGTGATCTCTGATATATCTCTGTCAGTTTCTTGCTCAGTCCAATAACAAATTGATAAAGGCAATATGAATTGGGAAATTATTGATTAATTTCCTTTTGAACGTTATTTTCAATAACAACATTTTCATGTGCTATTGTAAACAAGTAAAATTATGAACTAAAATAATGTTTATTTTATTTTATTTTATTTTTATTTTTGGAGTCAGAGTCTACTCTGCCTCTCAGAATGGGGTGCAGTGGCACAGTGACACAATGAAAGCCTTGAACTCCTGAGTTTTCGCAATCCTCTCCCCTTGACCTTCTGAGTAGATGGGACTACAGGTTCACGACACCACACCCAGCTAAGTTTTTTATTTATTTGTAGAGACAAGGTCTCGCTGTTTGCCCAGGCTGGTCTCTAACTCCTGGGCTCAAGAGATCCTCTCACCTTGGCCTCCCAAAGTGCTGGGATTACCGGCATGAACCACCAGACCTCGTAAGATACTGTTTAACAGAATAAAAATGTTTGAATTGCGATTACTTTACATATATCACAAATATATATGCATTACAAATATACAATTTACAAATATCGTAAATATATATATACATATATTTAATATTCAAATATTGAGAAAAACAAGCATTCATATCATAAAATCATTGATCAATTGATTCACTCAGCAGAATATTTATTAAGCACCTACTATGAATCAAGCATTTTGCTGCATGCTTGGATTTGAGCAATAAAGTTAACATACCAGACCTCATGATGTTTATTCTTTACAGCTTATTTTCTATATATTTGTATAATTAAATATTTTAGGTGGTGAAAAGTAGTAGAACAGGAAAGTGAAGAGAATCAAGAGCACCCAAGTGACTGCTATTCTAGAAGAGGTAGTCAGGGGAGGACTTGGAGAAGGGGTGGTTGAGTAAAGTCTGATTGAAATATAGAGGCAAGAGAGCATTCTTGGCGAAGGGAATAGCCAGTGCAAAAGCTGTAGGTGGAACTTACCTGCCTTTGGGTGTTCTGGGAGTAGCAGTTTGGTCACTGCATGAAATCAGAGTATGTATGGGTAAGAGCAGGAATAAAGACATTAGGGAAATACAGTTTTAGTGACCTGATAACTTAGGCTGGACTATGACCTGTTGTGAAGTTAAAGTTTTTAAATGTATGTCAAAAGAAGAGGAGACACTGGAGGTGTTTTAGTAGAATAGTAACTGAATTTAAAACAAGTATTGGACATCAATACTGTGAGTGGAAAACTGACTTATAAGAGTATAAGAATGGAAGCTGGGACACTAGTGAGTGAGCTGTGGTCATCCAGGTAAGAGACAGCTGTATGAGAGAGATTTCAGCAGTGAGGCTCACGGGAACTGCTTGGATCCCAACATGTGGGAGTATCTTGAAGAGATTTCCTGGATATGCACAGTTGAGAAAATGTAAACAGTCCAAACCTCACATTAACTGTAATATCAAACTCTTGTGCTCTTATGATTTGTCATGATCTGCCCTCTGCCTCCAGGTCTACTTGCCTTGTTTGTCATTACATGCTTCTATTTTATTTCCTTGTAGTAACTTTTTCTACATCATATTTGTCTATTATTACTAATACTTGTAGCATCTATTTTCTTCAAACAAAGTAAAGGTCTCCATTGAGAATTCACTTCCCTGGGAAACCTTCCCAAAATCCATTTCTGAAGCAACTGATGAACCCAATATGGACTATATTACTTTTTAAAAGCCTCTTCCCCCCCCCTCCTTACACACACACACAATGCATACAAACATATATTCAAACATAAATATATCTTATTATATTATAATATGTGTGCACTCTTCATTTTTCTTTTGTTCCACTAGAATTTAGCCTCTATAGGCAAAATATGTGATTATCTTGTTTTGTAATTAAACTTCTAGCTTAGGGTCAGAAATTCAGATAGTCTATAAACTTATAAATTGGGATTTTTTGAATAACTTCATATTAGTTTTTTAAAAGACATTGTCTGATGTCAAACAGAGTATGTAGTACATTTCAATGTAGATTACATAAATACTTCTGAAATGTTGAGCATCGACAAATTACTTGTGACAAATTTGGTATTAGAAAGAAAAACTCTTTGAGTGCTTTTGGAAAACAAAGACTGATTTTTACACCCAACATGTAAATGTATGGAGTATAAAAACTGTAGATGACAATCTCTGCAAAGTTAAATAAATCCTAGTGTCAATAAATATAAAGGTCATACATTACTTTTATGCATAATACCATACATGTTATGATCATTTATAATGTGTTTTTTGTCAAAAATTATGAAACATATTAGTAAAACCATACAGTTCTAGGAAAAAAAACCCTTGCATTTCTTTCTAGTCAGAGGTCTAAGATGAAGGTATAGGATGCTTTCAGTAGGTTCAATATCTTTCTTTAGGATTTGTGCATTAAGAATTTGGAGACTAGGAGGACCTATTCAGTAAATGGTGCTGGAAAGACTGGCTAACCACATGCAGAAGATTGAAACAGAACCCATACCTATCACCATACACAAAAAATTAACTATAAATGGATCAAAGACCTAAACATAAAATCTCAAACTATAAAAGTCTTATAAGTTGCAGGAGACACCCTTATGGAAATTGGAACTGGCAATCAATTCCTGATCAAAACCCCAAGTGCCCATGCCATAAGAGATAAGATAGACAAGTGGGACCTCATCAAACTGACAAGCTTCTTTAAAGTCAAAGAAACCATCAAGAGAGCAGGGAGACAGCCCATAGAATGGGAAAAAATATTTGCCAACTGCACATCTGACAAAGGCCTAACGTTTAGGATCTACAAAAAACTCAAACCTGCCAAAAGGAGAACAAACAAACAAACAACCCCATGGGGTTCTCAAAAGAAGAGATATGGGCAGTCAACAGACACATGAAAAAATACTCATCCTCACTAATCATCAGAGAAACGCAAATCAAAACCACATTGAGATACCACCTAACCCCAGTATAAATGGCCATCATTAATAAAGCAAACAACAACAGATGCTGGTGAGGATGTGGAAAAAAAGGAACACTTCTACTGCTGGTGGGAATGCAAACTAATGTAACCTCTTTGGAAGACAGTATGGCGATTTCTGAAAGAATGAGAAATTGACTTTCCATATGACCCAACAATTTCCCTCTTGGTAATATACCTGGAGGAACTCAAGTCATTCTACCAAAAAGATACCTGCATGTGCATGTTTGTTGCAGCTCTATTTACAATAGCAAAGACATGGAACCAACTGTGCTGCCCATCGAAGCTGGACTGGATACAAAATATATGATACATATACACAATGGAATATTATGCAGCCATAAGGAAGGACAAATAACAACTTGGATGGATTTAGAGTCTGTCATAGTGATCTATCACAGAAACAAAGAACAGAGTACCATATGTTCTTACTCACAAGTGAACCTTGAACAATTATAATAATACTATAAGAAAGGGATTGGCAGTAGTTGGAAATTGCTGGGGCAGGGTGGGGGGACGGAGAGTTGAGATTGCCAGTTGAGTGAAACTGCCAGGGGAGGGAAGGACATATCTCATAAACCTGAATACCTGCATAATGAACATTTGTATACGTAACCCTGAATAGCACCCCACATCTATAAAATAAAGAAAAAATAAAAATAAATCAAATAAATTAAAAAACAAAAAATAAATAAAAGAACTTGGAGGCTGAGGAAAAAAATAATTTTGGAAGCTTTCAGAGAATTTTTAAAGGAAAGAGAAAATATAGTTTCATGTATAACATAAAGAAAAAAAACCAGACAAATTTTTTTATCATGTGCTCTGAGAACTGTGGTGGCAATTATTTGGACATTCTGATATAGACTTAAACTAAAACACTTTCACCATAATTCTTTTCATTACAGAATATATGCTTCACAGGATTGTGAGATCTAGTAAATAGTTAAGATATATCTTGCCCTTCAACAGACATTTACTCAGGGGACATAGAAGACAAAAATATCATAGAAAAAATAAACAAAAGAAAAAGCTGGTTCTTTGAAAGAATTAGCAAGATTTATGGACTCCTAGCCAGAATGACCAAGAAAAAGAGAGAAAGCCCAAATAAGCACAATCAGAAATACAAAAGATCAAATTACAACTGACCCCAAAGAAATAAAGAAGATTATCAGAGATTATGTACACCCATATAAAAACAAACTTGATAATCTAAATGAAATGGAGGACTTTCTAACATCACACAATCTCCCAAGTTTGAAACAAGAAGAGATTGAGACACTAAACAGAGTAATAATAACCCAGGAAATTGACTCTGGCATAAGAAAACTACCTACCAAAAAAAAAAAAAACCTTGGACTGGATGGCTTTCCAGCAGAATTCTACAAAACATATGAGGAGGAGTTGATACCAATCCCACTGAAGATTTTCCAGGCAATTGAGAAAGATGGATTTCTCCCCAAACAGTTTATAAAGCTAACGTCACACGGATACCCAAACCAGGTAAAGATCCAACAAAAATAAATAAATTACATAACAATATCCCTTATGAACAATTCCTTATGAAAAATTCCTCAACAAGTTTCTAGCAAATTGGATCCAACAACACATCTAAAAAATCATCCACCATGACCAAGTAGGCTTCATCTCCAGGATGCAGGGCAGGTTAAACATCCGCAAGACCATAAATATAATTAAATATATCAACAGATGTAAAAACAAGAACCACATGATTATATCATTAAATACAGAAAAAGCATTTGATAAAATCCTGTATTCCTTCTGAATAAAAGCCCTCAAACACCTAGGTATAGAAGGAATATACCTCAAAATAGTAAGTGCCATCTACATAAACCCACAGCTAGCATATTGCTAAATGGACAGAAACTAGAAACATTTCCTCTGAAAACCAGAACAAGACAAGGCGGCCTACTCTCACCCCTCTTGTTCAGCATTTTGTTGGAAGTCCTAGCTAAAGCAATTAGACAAAAGATGAAATTCAGGGGTATCCAAATAGGAAAGGAGGAAGTTAAATTATCCCTCTTTGCTGACAATATGATCCTATACCTCAAAAATCCAAGAGAATCTGTCAAAAACTTGCTTTCACTGATAAGGACCTTTGACAAAGTCTCAGGGTATAAAATAAATGAGCAAAAGACAGTTGCATTCTTATACACCAAAAACAATCAGTCAGAGAACCAAATAAAAAGAACAATTCCATTCACAACAGCAACACACACACAAAATGAAATACCTCAGCATCTTCCTAACCAGAGAAATGAAAGACCTTTACAATGAAAACTGCAAAACACTGCTCAAAGAAATCCATGAAGACACAAACAAATGGAAAAACATTCCATGCTCATGGATAGGAAGAATCAATGTTGTTAAGCTGTCCATCCTACCTGAGGCAATCTACAGATTCAATGCAATACCCATTAGATTAACATCATTCTTTTCAGACCTGGAAATGACAATACAGAAATTCATATGGAAACATAAACGACCACGAATAACCAAAATAATCCTCAACAAAAGTAACAAAGCAAAAGGTATCACACTTCCAGGCTTCAAACTTTACTATAAGGTTACAGTAATCAAAACAGCCTGATATTGCAACAAGAACAGGCATATGGACCAATGGAACAGGATAGAGATTCCAGAAGCAAAACCTCAATTTCTCAACCAACTTTTCTTTGACAAAGCCTCTAACAACAACCACTGAGAAGAGAACCTATTCAGTAAATGGTGCTGGGAAAACTAGTTGATCACATGTAGAAATTGAAACAGGATGCCTACCTATCACCATACACAAAAATCAACTCTAAATGGATCAAAGACTTAAACGTAAAACCTCAAACTGTAAGAACTTTAGAAAATGCAGGAAATGCCCTTATGGAAGTTGGAACTGGCAACGAATTCCTGATCAAAATCCCAAGTGCCCATGTCATAAGAGATAAGATAGACACTTTAGGGTCATCAAACTGAAAAGCTTCTGCAAAACAAAAGAAACCATCAATAGAGTGAAGAGACAGCTCACAGACTGGGAAAAAATATATTTGACAACTATGTACCTGACAAAGGCCTAACATCCAGGATCTACAAGGAGCTCAAATATGCTGAAAGGAAAAAAAAAAAAGCAAACAGCCCCATTAAAAAGTGGATAAAAAACATGAATAGACACTTCTCAAAAGAAGAGATACAGGCAGCCAGCAGACACATGAAAAAATGCTCTACCTCACTAATCATCAGAGAAATGCAAATCAAAACCACATTGAGCTATCATCTAACCCCAGTAAGAATAACCAACATTAATAAAACAAACAAGGTTGGGGTATGGTGGCTGGCACCTATAATCCCAGCACTTTGGGAGGCTGAGGTGAGAGGATTTCCTGAGCCCATGGGTTCGAGATCAGACTGGGCAGCTTGGAGAGACCTCATCTCTACAATAAAACAAAAAAGTAGCCAAGCATGATGGTGCATGCCTGTAGTTCCAGCTACTTAAAAGGCTGAGGCAGAAGGATCACCTGAGCACAGCAGGTTGAGGTCTTGAGCATGTTGCTGCACTTCAGCCTGAGTGACAGAGTGAGACTCCAAATAATAAATAAATAAATACATAAAATGAAACAAACAACAACAAAAGATGACAAGGATGCAGAGAAAAAGGAACACTTCTACACTGCTGGTGTGAGTGCAAACGAGTGCCACCTCTTTGGAGGACAGTGTTGCTATTTCTGAAAGAACTAGAAATTGACATTCAATATGACCCAGTGATCCCCCTCTTGGGAATATATCTGGAAGACCTCAAATCATTCTACAAATCATTTTACAAATAGATAACCTACACACCTACAATAGTGCTATTGTAGCACTATTCACAATAGCAAAAACATGGAACCAACTATGCTGCCTATCAACACAGACTGGAAAAAAAGCAGAACATACACACAATGGAAAATTATGCAGTCGCAAAGGACAAACATATGGACTATCCAGCAACTTTGATGGATGTAGAGTCTATCATACTCGGCGATCTAATACAGAAACAAAGAACAGAGTACCATATGTTCTCACTCATAAGCAAATCTTGAACAATTATCATAATACTATAAGAAAAGCATTGGCAGAAGTGGGAGACTACCAGGGGATCGGGGGGCACAGTTTATCAACAAGGGTACCTACATAATTAATATGTGTATACCTAACCCTGAGTTGTACCCCACATCTTTAAAATAAAAAATTTAAAAAAACACAATCTATTAAAAACACTTTATATTCAACTCACACTTAAGGTTTATAAAGGAGTTAAAATATCAATAAGCAAAAACATAACCTCATTTGTATATCTAACCGTGAAATGTACCCCACATCTTTAAAATAAAAAATTTAAAAAATACATAATCTTCTCTGACATACAAGTATTAAATGAACACTTCAAAGATTTTATTTGACTAAATTAATGAAGTTTCACTACAATTCTACAAAACAGAACTCAGAACACCATACTTTGGTACTCAGGTAAATAATGGTAAAGTAAATTTACAAATGAATGTGAAAATGGTAAAAATGATCAGTGTCCACTGGATAATCATCACTAGGCAAAATTCAAATTTCTATGAAAAATAATTTTTCTATACTATGCGGTTTTTTAAAAACAACTTATAGAATTATCAAATAGTTCAAAAATGATGAAGATAAAAAAGCAATAAAATAAAATAAAGAAGATGTGTTTCCTTTAAAGACCTCTAACATATTTTGGTTATTTTAATTCTTTCCCAGCAGACTCATGAACTAATTATACAATATTGGTATAGAACTCAACGTATGCAAAATGAAAGCAAAATATCTCCAATATACCTTCAGAATATCTCCAATATAGTATCTGAATTCAAATTATTATATTACTTTCGATAATAATCTTTCTCTCTTGTGGTAAACTATTTTAACTTCAGAAATTACTTTCATTTTCATGTTCTTACTAGAATTTTCCTTCTATTAATGCCATTAAAGAACAAGAAATAAAAGCATGTACTGAACCACCAAAAATGGGCATGTTAATATATGAACTTTAGCTCAGATTGTTTATAGGTTTAATCATTAAATTCATATTTAAGTAAGGGAAGAGACTACATGCTTTAGAAAGACTAGCATTTTATATTAATTTTATTCAGCACATCATAATTGTACATATTTATGAGGTGTAATGTAATGTTTTGATTTATAGACACATTGCATAATAATCAAATCAGGATAATTAGCATTTCCATCACCTCAGTTCTTTGTGGTGAGAACATTCAAATTCCTCTTTTCTGATTTTTAAAAAATATACTACATATTATGAAGGGAGACTTAAAAAAAACAAAATTATTTTTTTACTTTACTTTAGTCTACTTTACTTGTAGTACAGTTTCCCCCTCCTTGGAAAGCAAGTGTTATAGGAACTCATCAGTGTACCAGCTAATGTTTTGTGAGAGACTGCATTAGGCTACTGTGAATTTTTTTTTGAGATTCATTCAACAAGTTTGCCCATTTCATGATGGGTGATTTTTAAGAGCACCTGTCTACACCATGTTGAGGGCTGAGCATTCAGCAGTTTTTGACCAAAACTGCTATTCCCCAGCCTCCCTGGATAAAAAATTCCTCAATAAAACTTTTTGCCGATGTGGAAGAGGTGAAATGAAAAACAACAGAAGCACTAACAGCCATCAAAATTGACAAGTTCAAAAACTGTTTTGAACAGTGAAGAGAGCATCTCAATAGGTGCATTGCATCAAATGGAGAATACTTTAAAGGTGACTGGAGTTTGAACATGTAAGGATAAATACTCAAGTTTTCTAAATAAATTCCAGGTTTGAGGGGTCCCCCCTTTATAGAGTTGACTATAGTCACTCTACTGTGCCTTAAAACACCTGAACTTATTTCTCCTTAATTCACAGAACTCAGAATACCATACTTTTAGATTCAGGTAAAGAATGATAAAGTAAATTTACAAATGAATGTGAAATGGCAAAAATGATCCATGTCCACAAGGTAATCATCACTAGGCAAAATTTGAATTTCTTTGAAGAAGAATTTTACTATAGTATGAGGTTTTTTTTCTTGACAACTTATAGAATTATAAAATAGCCCAAAGATGATGAAAATGAAAAAGAATAATAAAATAAAACAGATGTGTTTCCTTTAAAGATAATTTTCATATTCTGGTTATTTTAGTTCTTTCACTGCAGACTGATGAGCTAGTTCCAGTACATTGAAAATGCTATGATGTACCCATTATCCAACTTCTCTCCATCCTCCTTCTTCCCTCCTCTCCTCAGCCTCTGGTAAATTCTGCTCTACACTGTACTTCTATGTGCTCAACTACCATTTTTATCACAGCACTATTCACAGTAGTGAAGATAAGAAGTGTTCATCAGCAGATGAATGGATAAAGAAAATGTGGTACATAAACACAGTGGAATATTATTCAGTCACAAAAACAGAATGAAATCCTGCCATTTGCAACAACATGGATGAACCTAGATATTGTGTTAAGATATATGTCAGGCATGGAAAGACACATGGGGCATGAACTCATTTATATTAATTTTTAAAAAGTCGATTGGTTATAATTCTAAGGACAAAAGGAGAAAACAAATTAGAGACGGAAAGACCATTGTATAAACCAGCAATCCCCAACATTTTTTACATCAGGGACTGATTTTGTGGAAGACAATTTTTCCACCGACCTGGGCAGGGGATGGTTTTGGGATGATTCAATTATATTATATTTTGGGCACTTTTTTCTATTATTATTACATTGTAATATATAATGAAATATATAACAATACATTTATGTATAATAAATATATAATGAGATAATGCCAATATATTATATATAATGCAATAAATATATATAATGTAATATATAATGAAACAGTTATACATAATTATGTAATATAAATAATTATGTTTATTATATTATAAATAATTTTACAGAATTATATAATAATTATGCCACCGGATGCAATGTACAATTGAAATACATCAGCCCGCTTGACACTCACTGGTAGTGTTTTGATGAGTCTACAAGCAATTGATTTATTATGTTCCCTATGCAGTCAAACCTCATGGCTAATGTTAATCTGTATTTACAGCAGCTCCCCAGCACAGATCATCAGCCATTATATTCTCAAAAGGAGTGCACAGCTTAGATCCCTCTCATGTGCAATTCACAATAAGTTGTGTGAAGTATTTGTATTTCGGGGAACGTGAAATGCCATGTTATTTGAAAATTTGCCAGTTCAAAATTTTTAGTTTAGTAAGATAAAGTTACTAAATCAGGTTGCAGAGTCTGACATAATAATATAGTGACATGGACTCTAAGATTTGACTTGGATTTGGATTTTGAGTCATAGAATTTTAACTTGGAGGCTTAAATTGTCATGATTTCATTGTTAGTATAACACTATATAGTTCTAGAGAAAATAAGTTCTAGAGAAAATAAGCTTGATCTTTTTTTCTGATTTAAAAAATAAAATTAGAGCCGGGTTCGGTGGCTCAGCCTATAATCCCGCGCCTTTGGGAGGCTGAGGTGAGTGGATTGCCTGAGCACGCGGGTTCGAGACCCGCCTGGGCAGCAAGACCTCATCTCTACAATAAATCAAAAAATCAGCCTGGCATGGTAGCGTGCACCTGTAATTCCAGCTACTCGGAAGGCTGAGGCGGAAGGATCACCGGAGCCCAGCAGGTCGAGGCTGCGGTGGCCGGGAGTGGCCACTGCACTCCAGTCTGGGCGACAGAGTGAGACTCCAACTCAAAATAAATAAATAAATAAAATAAAATAAAATTAGTAAGTGTGTTCCTAAAGAGAATGTAATAATGAAGAAGTAGGCCAGGCATGGTGGCTCAAGCCTTGTAATCCCAGCACTTTGGGAGGTAGAAGCGAGAGGGTTCGAAGCCTTATGGGTTCGAGACTAGCCTGGGCAAGTTGATGAGGCCTCATCTCTACAAAAAAAAAAAAAAAATGTTAGCCCTGTGTGGTAGTGCATGCCTGTAGTTCCAGCTACTTGGAAGATTGAGGCACAAGGATCGCCTGAGCCCACTAGGTTGTGGCTGTGGTGATTGTAAGATTGCCACTGCACGCAGGCTGGACAACAGTGAGACACCAACACAAAGAAAAAAAAAATTGAAGAAGTAAACAATTTTATTGACATAAGCTTTTTTTTCCTACTTAGCATACTTTTTTCTATAAATCAACACACAATGCAAGATTTCCCATGCCATAAGATATAAAGGAAGCATCTCTTCTTGTGTATTCACACATATATGTAAAACTTCAGAGGCATTAATTCATTTTACATTGTAAAAAGTATTTTGTTTATAAGATAGCAAAATGTTTAAATGCCATTTATTCTAAAACTTTCCATTTTTAGCTTCTGATAAGCAATGGTTCAATTAGCACATCCATTTGCATCTTTGCTTTCTATAATATCAACTATAAAATAAAATCAGATAGCTTGATGGTAGAAGAAGAGTTGCAAAAAATTTTCATAAAATGCTGAAAGATGTAATTAGAAAGTATTTCACTGATAATAAAACAGGCCAGTTTAGAGGATATGCAAAGAAGTATGCAGGTAACCCTTTGCAATAGGCAAGTACAGAGAATGAGATCAAAAAGAAGTGAAGGTAACTGAAAAAAAAAGTATGTACTCGTTATATGGATCAATATCCTTTACTCACTACTCATTTCTCTTTGAAAATTAGCAAATTTGTAACTTGGTATTTCAGCAAAGTTGGAATTATGTAAATTTTTAAATCCTTAAATCAGTAAATTATGAATATATAAATTAATAAATTAGTAATTTTATAAATATAAAATTTTGTATGCCTGAAAATCTGTGAATTAGTAACTTTTTAAATTAGTAAATTGATTAATTGGTATATTCATCCCTGTTTGAAGATTAGTAAATTTGTTTCCATAATAAGACAATGATATTCCATAATAAGAAAAATGACA
Organism: Carlito syrichta; assembly: GCF_000164805.1. Lineage (NCBI taxonomy): Eukaryota > Metazoa > Chordata > Mammalia > Primates > Tarsiidae > Carlito > Carlito syrichta. The sequence goes on from NW_007246167.1 coordinate 144,454, forward strand.
TTTCACGTTTTGCTTCTAACTGATTAGAGAAGACACTAGAGTAGAAAACTCCGTGTTTACATTTGAAAGACAGTCCTGCAAAATTCTCTGTATCCTACCCGTGCATTCTAAAATAAACCAGTTCCATATACCCAGAGTTGAAAGTTTCTCATTTTGGTGAGAAGCCAGCAATCGCCTATAATGATAAACAAGAGTACTGAGGTGTGAAATACAATCACAAATCACTGAATAGATAAGTAGAAAAATAACCTCAGTGGACACATAGATAATTCAAAAATTACTTGAAAATGTAATAATTATAAAAACATGAACAAATATAATTGAAATAAAAGTGCTGAAAACAATAATTAAATGAATCTATGAAACTCAGAATAAATAAGATTCCAAAACCCATGAGCCTTCTAGAGTGTGCAGAGAACAATGAAAAAAATTAAAAGCATTAAAAAAAAAAAAAAAACTATAACCCTGAAAAGGGGCACAAAAGTATATACTAAAATGATCTTCTGGTTACTAACCTAAAGGAAGAAAAGGTACCAACCTGAAGGAAGAAAAATAACCCACTCCAGGACTGTTCTGAAGGTTTTTATTATAAAGAATTAAAATAAGAACATGACTAACATCTCATATAATGCTGAGAAACTAGATGTTCTTCCCCTAAGATCAGGAACAAGACAAAAATTTCCTTCTTAGTATTTCTATTCTAAATCACACTGAAAAAACACTAGCTTAGTTCCCTAAAACTGTCTTTACCCTACTCATGCATTCTAAAATAAGCCATGAAATGAATGAAGAGACATACAGATTTGGAAGGAAGAAGTAAAAGCAAAACAAACAAACAAACAAAAACCCAAAAAACTTCATCTGCTGGCAAATAGCAAGATTATCTATGTAGAAATTTCCAAAGAATCATCAAAAAATTCTTAGGAATAACAAGAAAATCTAGCAAGTTGAACATTTACAAGGCTAATGTACAAGTCATGGCTGTTCTATATACCAGTAATGAATAATTGAAATTTAAAGTCAATAAAATAATACCATTTACATTTGTACCAAAAATGTATATACTTAAATATAAATCTCTCAAGACAAGTACAATTTCAGTATGAGACAAGCTATAAAACTCCAATGAAAAAAATCAGAGAAATATAATTGGAGATATATTTCCCACTCATGAATAGGAAGACTCAATATGGTTTAGATTCAATTCTTGCTGGCTTCATTTATAGATTTATTGCAATTCCAAACATAATTGAAGACTATTTTTTAGATATTGACATAATGATTCTAAAATTTATTAAAAAGGCAAAAGATCTCACATAATTAACAAACTACTGTAGCAGGTAAAACATTTGGAGTACTGGCAGAAATCATCTTGTAGATTTTCTGCAAAACTGCAGTAACTGACACAGTGTTGTATTGGTGAAAGAAAATATAAAAGATCATTGAGGTAGAATAGGGTGCTCAGGTATAGATTCAACTAATATGAGTCGATTAATCTTTTACAAATAAATAAAAACAATTCAATAGAGAAATGATAGTCTTTTCAACAAATGGTGCTATAACAACTGGAAATTCACTTGCAAAAATATAAATAAACATATTTTGTGCTGTTCACAGAAATTAACTTAAAAGCAGTAATGCACTTAAATATAAAATGTAAAACTATAAATCTTCTAGTAGATAGCATAGGAGATAATTTGATAACTTTGTGTTTGATGAAGACTTTTAAAATACAACACCAAAAGCATGTTTTGAAAAAAGCATCTATGAAAAAAATTGATAAGTTGTTCTTTATCAAGATTCAAAACTTCTGCTCTTTGAAAGTCACTGCCTAGAGGTGAAAGGACAAGTCAGAGTCTGGAAAAAAATGTATGGAAAACATTTACCTGGCAAGGACTGGTTACAAAACATATATAATTCTTTAAAACTCAACATAAGAAAAAACATAACTCAATTAAAAAATAGGCAAAAGAGTTGAACAGATACCTCATCAAAGAAGATATATAAGTTGCAAAAAATATGAAAAGATGCTCAGTATGATGTCATTAAAAAATTGCAAATTAAAGTAACGATGACATACTGCTGTAAGCCTATTAGAATAGCTAAAAACCAAAACACTGATGACACCAAATACTTGGAAGGATGTTGAACAGGAATTCTCATTCATTACTGGTGAGAATGTAAAATGCTACAGCCATTTTAAACGACTGGCAATTTCTTACAAAACTAAACACACTCTTAGCATACAATCCAGCAATTGCACTTCTAGGCATTTACCCAAATGTGTTGAAAATTTACATCCGCACAAAAGCCTGCCTACAAGTGTTTATAATAATAATTGCTTTATTTATAGTTACCAGAAATTGGAAGCAACTGAAATATTCTTCTGTCAGTCAATGAATAAACAAACTGTGACAAATCCATAGAATCTCATATTATGCAGTCACAAAAAGAACAAGCTATACAACCTGAAAAGACATGGAGGAACCTTAAATGTGTCATTAAGTGGTAAAAAAAAAACCCTGTGATTTCCCAAGTGAAATCACACTTATGATTTCAACTATCTGGCATTCTGGAAAAGGCAAAAAATAGAAAAGGTAAAAAAATCAGTAGTTTCCAGGGATGTAGAAGTTGAGAGGAGAGTGGAAAAGACGAATAGGTAGAACACAGAAAAGTTTTAGGGCAGTGAAACTACTCTGTACAATACATTAATAGTGGATATATGACACTATGCATGTGTCAAAACCCATAGTACTGTGCAACACAGAGTGAACCCTAATGTAAACTATGGGCTTCAGTTAATAATGCTGAATCAATATCGTTTGAACATTTACAAGTGCACCACACTAATGAAAGATGTTAATAATAAGAAAAACTGCATAGACGAATGAGGAGAGAGTATATGATAATCTACTTTTTTGCTCAATTTTTCTGCAAGCCTAAAACTACAAATGAAGTCTATAAAAACAAACAAAAAACTTAAATATCCTCAAAGGTAATAATGTCAAGGTGTTTGAAGATGTTGAGAAATCTTTCCAACCTGTAGAGCAATTATTTCAAGGAATTTAGAATTTAATGTGTAGTAGGAATTCCTTTCCAAACATAAAAATACTAAAATGGAAGAGGTAGAGAAATTGCAGTAGCATTGTTTTAGGATGACCTCATATTTATAGTATAGAAATGAAATATTTTGCCTTTATTGACCTCTCTTTTCTCAAGTTTTAGTGTCTTGAAACTGTTGAAGAAACATGGTTGACTTTTTTAAAGTATGGATCACTCTAAGGGTGAGAGGAGATGATCCCGGAGTTCTGTAACTTTGCTAAGTAAAATATTTTACAATTAAAGTACACTTAAAATGATTCACTTCAACAGAATAATGATAAAGAAAGCCTTTCTTTTCTTCATTTAAGGGTAGAGGCTACACTGCCAGAGCCATCAGGCCCTAAAGTGTATAGGCTTAAATGAGACAGAAGTTGATTAACCTGTCAGGTAATAGATCTGAGATCTACTCTTGAGTATTTCTTTTCATACTTAAGGAATTTTCTCTCTGACTTTAGGGTGGTTGTTTTGGCTTCTTCCATAATATCTGTATTTGACACAATTGGAAGGAAGAAACAGTAGGAAACACAGTTATGTCTCTAGGGGTGTAACTGGAAGTGACTTGCATCATTTCTTCTCTCAGTTTAAGGTAATCAAGTCACCTGGCAAGAAAGCTGGAAAACCTGGTCTTCACATGGGTGGCCGTGGGCCTTGGTAGATTCTCTCATGTGAAGAAGGAAAAAATAGGTGTATACAGTTAGCTAAATAATGCTGTCATCATGGAAATCAATGCCCACTTGTTTATGGCAAGAAAATTGTATGTTTAATTGGTTAAATATCTTTGCTACCAAAATTGTGTTACTGATGGTGTTATTCAGTGTAATGCTGAATTTCTACCCTGACTTAATCCTGCTTATCCTTAAAAAAACCAGAAAGTCTTACAAACAGAAATTCCCCATCTAACCAGACCAGCTAAACTGGTGAAATTCAAGATGTTAGTTCACTTGACCTCTGAAGAACCTCTAGCTTCTTAATAATATGCTTTCCATGCTAAATGATACTTTCCTCAGCAGCCATGACAGGAAACATTGCACCAAAAAATGAGAGAAAAGGCTCATGATCTGAATTTCAGGGGAAAACTCCACCTATCCCTCCCAAAATATGAATATTCCTCGTTTCGTTTTTAATGTCCAATCCCTCCACTAAAGAGAATATTAAAATATTTTAACCTCTTCACCTCTCACGTGATGAGACGTTAATTTGTGAGCCATATTCGCACTTCTCCATTTTATGACATAAAATTAAAGCCTGCTCTGTCTGAACCCCACTTTCAGGTTTGTATGTTGGCTTCACAACACCAGACAGGAAATAATCCCATTTCTGGGGCAAAGCCAACTTTATTGGTAACAATGTTTCTGCTACACGATTCTTAGGACAAGAAAAATAATCACCTCAGTTCCAGAGATTGTCTTTTATGGGAGCTTCCAGGTAAGAATCGAGTTGGCATGATTTTCTACTGAGTGCAGTGGGCAACCACTTCACATTTGGATGTGATATCATTGGTCTTCTTGAGCCAAAATTAACAGAACAAAACAAACAAAACTGTGCCCATACTGGGTCTTGGGCTCTTTGCCTCCACAGAAGGCCAAACACTAGAGATAATTAATGATTTTAGAAACAGGGAAAACATCAGCAGCTGCCATTGCTTCATTGCAGGTTGGACACAATCTGATGTGTTGTTTTAACCAGTTGTTTCAGGTCTTATTATAAAGAATAGAAACTATCTTAAGCAAAAACAAAGTTAGTAATAAGCAAGGAATAATAGCAAAGATATCAGAGATTTATAGAATGAACCTGAGGCTGGAGGAATGGGCTAGAAGATGGGCAAATGCCAAGGATGCTCTGAAGACAGGACTCAGAATAGAGCTATGGCCACACCAAAAGGGTCAGATTTGTATTGTGCTTTGGCTAGACGTCTGATTTCCACCATTACCACTGTTTTTGTGTCGCTGATTCAGTAATAAAACATTCATTCAAGTCAGGGTAACTCAAAGGGAAACAGAGGATTCAGCCCACTTATTTTGTCCTATTTTTTGTTAAGACTGAGGAATTCCTTTCAAAGACAGACAGAGAAGCATTTAAATGCTGAATAGTGAAAATAAATCAAACATTGATATATCAATGTAGTTTATGCTAAACTCAGCAGCAAAATTGTAATTTCCCTGGAGGAAATGTTCCTGCTCCCTGTTGAAAACCCTGGGCTTTCTAACTTAGGATACCAAAGTTATTTCCAGATTCACAAATTGCACCAACACTGAAAGATTCTGTCATACTTTTTGGGAGACAATATTCCACATTCCAACAGTGCCTAAGTGGTCTTGAGTTCCTTCATTATTTAGTGAATGAAGCAAGGAAAAGAAAACATTCTTTGCTGAGTCTTGTCCTGTAATGGAAACTTTCTTATGCCACTACCATCAGGGCTAGATTGTGTCCAGTTTGGCACCAAATGATTATATGATGGAGAAAGTCACCTGCTCTTTGAATAGCACCCCAAACTTGTCTGTGACAAGTGTACAGACATCAAGATATTTATGAGCATTCTTTTAGGTTGCTTAGTCTTTGTGATTAAAAAAAAAAAAAACGTTGTATTCTAATGGTTGGTCTGCATATGGTAAATGAAGGATAATCACTGTTCCAAGTTCCTGCACAACACATGCTTCCAAGCCCTTTAATCGCCATTCAAATACCATCTAACTCTTATTTCTAAAGTTTTTGAAATTGTGCACTACTCTTATATTTTAGCTGTGCCTTTTTACCCCCATGGAATGTTTCTTCACAAATCTGTTAAGAGTATATGTCTACCTCCAATAAATGATTTAATTTTATATAAATTATGCTTTGGAGACATGATCAGATAGTGTAAGAAAAGACCTTTATTTTGTGCTCACTTGTTGTTTTACTATATTTTAAACATATTTCCTGGATTTAGAAGGTATGGCATAGGTCAATGATCAGCTTATTTTCTGTATTAAACTAATTCCTACAAAAAAAATTTCCAAATTTGAGACTTAACCTGTTAGACGCTTATTTTTGAACTCACAAAACAGTCCATTATGGTGGGTGATCTTCCATGCAATAATTTAGGCACCCTCGTTTCTTCCAACTTGTGGCTCTGCCATGCCCTAGATGCTAACATTCTCTGCTGAAATTTCTGCCTTTTGTGATGAGACAGGTGACAAGAATGTGGAGAATCATGTAAGATTTTTTAATGAACCACGTCTGGAAATGGCAAACACTACTTCCCATCTCATCCTGTTATCTAAAAGTTAGCCACATAACCACACCTAACTGCAAAGGAGAAAAGTAGAAATGTATTCTAGCTGTGTAATAACCTTTTCAGGAAGGAAGAGACAAAAAGTTGGAAAAATAACTAGCCAAACTCTGCTACAGTCACCTAGACAGACCAGCATTTTACAGCCTTTCTGTTAATGCTTCTTGAAAGTTTAATCAAAACCTATTATGCTATCTCAGCGACAAGCACCTCCAGAAAGTTAATTTTTGAAACTACCCTTTTAAACACTGCTGTGAATTATCAAGGGCTCCTATTTTCAAGCAGATAAAGCCCCTCATAATTATATAATGTCTTCACTTTGACCCTCTAGCCATAGGAGTCTTATAATACCAAGTCCTTAAACCCAGCTCTTGAAAGTCCTGGCTCTCTTGTCAGCATTGTAGAACAATCTGAACAGAGCACTGTTTCAATGCATTTTTTAAAATGTGATACTTTGCCTATATCTAAATAAGGTCTGATTTATTCTATTCTATCACTTTATAGAAAGCATTTGGCTGAAGGGCCACAGGGCTATTTTGTGTTTGTCAGCAATTCCTTAATAACTATCACTTCGGTTATTTGTTTAAGGCACTACGCTTTCCAAGACTGCTCTGCAAATTACTGGAATAATATTTTGTGTGGTATTTGACATTCACATCAATGTTACACTTAGGGAAGACAGATTCAAGTTCCCCAGCTTGTCCTTCCACTTATCTTTACCAAAGAGCTACCCAAATATATATATTGTGATTTAATCTGGAAAAGCCTGTTGGGACATTACTAACTTTATTTATTTTTATTTCAATTGCTGTAGGGGGTAAAAATGGTTTTTGGTGACATGACTGCATTGTATACCAACAAAGAAGTCTGGGCTTTAAGTGTACCCACCACCCCCACCTGTGCACATTATACCTGATAGGTGATATTTCATCACTCCACTCCTTCCCACTCTTGCTCTTCTGAGTCTCCAATGCCCATTATACCATTCTAGATGCTTCTACAGAACCTTAGTTTAGCTCCCACTTATAAGTGAAAACATGCAGTGTTTGCTTTTCTGTTCCTATGTTAGTTCACTTAGGTTGATGTTCTATATTCCATCCAAGTTGCTTTAAAAGACATTATATTTTTTTTATGATTGAATAGTATTCCATGGTGTATATATACCACATTTTCATTAGCCACTGATCAGTTGATGGACATTTAGGTTAATTCCATGCCTTTGCAATTGTGAATTGTCCTGCAATAAACATATGAGTGCAGTTGTCTTTTTTTATATAACCATTTCTCTATCCTTTGGGTAGATACCTAGTAGTGAGATTGCTGGATCAAATTGTATATCTATTTTCAGTTCTTTGAGAAGTCTTCATACTGATTTTCATAGAAGTTGTACTAATTTGCACTTCCAGCATTCAGTGTAAAAGTGTTCCCTTCTTACTACATCTGTGCCATTGATTGATTTTTGGTTTTTTAATAATGGCCATTCTGATTAGTGTAGGTTGGTATCTCATTGTGGTTTTAATTTGCATTTCCTCAATGGTTAGTGATGTTGAGCATTTTATCATGTTTGTTGGCCATTTATATATCTTCTTTTGGGAGATATCTGCTCATGTAATTTATCTACTTTTTAATATAGTCATTGTTTTTTTTTGTTGCTGATGTGAATTATTTGTAGTTTCTGGATATTAGTCTTTTGTTAGATATATAGTTTGGAAATATATTCTCCTATTATGTAGGTTGCCTGGTTACTCTGTCGATTATTTCTTAAGTGCAGAAGCCTTTAGCTTAATTAAGCATCACTTATTTATTTTTGATTTGCTTGCATTTGCTTTTATAGTTTTAGACATAAGTTCTTTGCCTGGTACAATGTCCAGAAAAGTTTTTCCTAGGTTTTCTTTTAGGATTTTTTATAGTTTCAGGTCTGACATTAAAGTCTTTAATCCATCTTGAGTTACTATTTGTATATAGTGAGGGATATAAATCAGGTTTCACTTTTCTGCTTGAAGCTGTCCAATTATCCCAGCAACATTTGTTGAATAGGGTGTACTTTCTCCCAGTGTATGTTTTTGTCTGTTTTGTTGAAGATAAGTTGGTTGTGGGTATTTGGGTTTATTTCTGGTTTCTCTATTCTGTTCCATTCATCTATATGTCTGCTCTTGTTCCAGTATCATGCTGTTTGGGTCACTACAGCCTTACAGCATAATTTGAAGTCAGATAATGTGATGGTGGGCGTGGGTAAGACAGTTTCCCATGAGTGACAGGAGTTTGCCAGGAGGCTTTCAAATGTTGTTCATGTTTTGTGCATTGATTCAAGCAAGTCTGGCTAGTTCTAAGCCAGGCTAATTGACTTTTCTCTTCTCTGCACTCTGTGGATTTTGTCACTTCCCTCGTGAGTTGTAGTGTGGGTTGGAGCTCTTGTTCTCTGAATGCTCAGGAACTCTCTCTAGTATTATAGAGTAGATATGCAGGTTGTGTGTGTGTGTGTGTGTGTGTGTGTGTGTGTGTGTGTGTGTGTGTTGAACTTGGGACTTGGGATGAGTAGAGAGTTAGTCTTTTATTTCACAAAATTTAACTAGAAATAATGCCCAAATTTGTTTCTTTAGCACAGTGCCTTCTCTGTGGCTTGGACAGATTTCCGTTTATTCTTTTCTATTTCTTCATATGTAAGTTTCTGTAATTGAAAGAAATAAGAAGGTCCTTGCTCTTGTAGTTGCTAAATTATTCTACTGTGGGCGATCCAGTATTTAAATCTCCTCCATCTTTTGCTCATTTTTCTGTTTTTTAACAAAGCAATTTAGTATTAAAACAGAAGGAAAAAAAAGTTTTTCTCAAATACATGACTGTAATTTGCGATCATAACTTTTGGTAACAATACTCACAATTATGAGCCAAAGAATGTTCAAGAATGTCATGTACATTAACAAAACAGTATTTGCCTTAACTTATCAAATAGATATTGAGCTCCAATTCTGCAATACAGAAAGTTCTCACTGTTAGAATATATTAGTGAACAACATAGGCAAAATCTCTATTTTTTAGGACTTTTTTCCTAATGGCAGTGAGACAAACAATAGATAAGTAAATGCTATTCAATGTAAATTGGACAAATTCCATTTTACTTCCTCAGATTCCCTTGACCACCTTTTTGACTGACTTACGACATCTCAAGTGACCCCCAAAAGTGGCAAATCAAATAGTTAGAGTGAGAGAATCAACAATAAATATTTTAGAAGGTAATAAGATAGGAAAGCAAAGTAGATAGAATAAGGGTGATTAGGAGAGCTAAGTATAGAGTGGTTGTGGTTTTAAAGAAGAAAATCAGGGTAGGCTTCATTGAAGAGGGGACATTTGAGAGAAGGCATAAAGAAGGGCTGAGTGATGAGGGAAAAGCTGTAAGAAATTAAGGCAAATAGGTAATTAATAGCAACCTTTAGGACCTTGGCTTTTGCTCTAAGTGAAACGGGGAGCTGTTGAAAGAATTTAAGGAAAGGAGTGACATGGCTTGAAAAATGTGTGTGTGTGTGTGTGTGTGTGTGTGTGTGTGTGTGTGTGTGTGTGTGTGTCGGTTCATACTCATACATACGATTGCTATATAAGTCTGCTGGATAAGTAGCTCACATTTCCCTGAGCTAGGACCTCAACTTTTCTTCTTTTATCTGTTTCCCTTAGATTCTAAAAAGTGTTGGAAATTGGGTGAGTAGAAATTCACACATGCAACTTGCTCCCCTGTTCTGGCTAGCACACTTGCTGGTTATCTTGTCTTATTTATTTATTTTCATTTCAGTAGCTTTAGTGGTACGAATGTATTTGGTAACATGAATACGTTGTATAGTGGTGAAGATGTCTGGGCTGTAAGTGTACCTGCCACTCCCGCTAGTACACATTGTACCGTGCCTTATTTCTACTGCTCACAAGCCTACATCAGTGCTTCCTATATTGATAGGCAAATGGTCTGGCCACTCTACTCTTTTTAGTTATCCATCATAGGCTAAGATATACCTTGGTAGTTGACATTATTGGGACTTCTCTGCCTGTGCAGTTCTGTTATTTTAATTTTGTGTAACCCATAAGCTTTGTAGCAGATATACTTGAGCTGATCACATATTGGTATTGTATTGCCTTTGTCTTCAAATTATACATTTTCTATGTCCAGTTTAGGACATAATATTTTTTTCAAGCCTGTTCTTTGGGAGATGAGGTCTCATCACAGTTGTGTGGGTCTCTGGTGACACAGATTCACAGATATTTTAGTTTTATCATACAGCTCTCTTTCTCTTTCCCAGGGAGAGCAGTTAGTGCCACAAGACTATGTCTGGGCATTTCACCTACAGTCTCATGCTGTCCTGAGCACCACACGCTCTGACTATCTGAGTGATTATCTCAATTCACTTATTTTCAGCCTCTAGTCATCTTTATCCCATAGTGTTTTCAACTTTCTTTCTTTAAAATCTAGCATTTGTAAAAGTTCTCAGAACATCAGATGTTTTGGACATGTAAAGAGTCCAAGTACAGAAGGACTTCGTGTGCATTTCAATGTATATTTTAAGATGCATATAAAAGTTGACAATGGATGAAAATACCCAGGATGTGACTAACATAACAGCTGACACATCTAGATAATCCAACCATCACACTTTATAATAAAAAAATGCTGTTCAAAATAGAAATAAATTGCCTTAAAATATAATGAACTTTTAATCACTAGCCATGCTATATGATAACTCTAACTTAGGAATGCCATGGAAGAAATTACTGAATTTGTTTGAAGTGACTGCTGCAAAACAGAAATCTCCATTAGTCTTTACATTTAAGAAAAGATAATTGGTTTAAAAGCCTGTGAGCTCTCAGGGGCCAGGAGGTTTGAAACCTGAAGTCAAAGTATAGAAGATGGCTAACTGCAGAACAAATATTAAAGAAGTAAAAAAGAATGACTTGTTGTTTTTTCACCTGGAAACTAAAGGCTAGAATGTGATTATAGATGGCCAAATTTCAGTGAGGAAGTCAGAATCTCAAAGATCAGACATAAACAGACATTCAACTTTGCTAACCACAGAAAGAAATCTAAAAGGGAAACAAATCATATAGATACAGGACCAAGAAGCCTGCCATATTAGCAAAATTTTCTGCCCCAATAACTTTTCTTTTCATCTATATTTTAGAAAAGAAATTTGTCTCAGGACATCATTGTTTAGAGCATGAAAGTGAGTGAGAATGGAAGCAAGTGAACGCATGAAAGAAGCTGGTTAGAATATAAAGATGGCAGCACTAAAAGCAGATCTGATAGTTAACTCACACACACACACACACACACACACACACACACACACACACACACACACACATTAAGTGACTCTACATAGTATAATTATGTCAGGCAGAAAAAGACCTGAATGAGAAAGTATCTTGTATACTTTCTCAAACTTAATATTTTGGCGTTGATTATTTTACCAATTCTGTAGAGCTCTATCTACATCGACCCTGACGATTTAATTGTTAATACACATATGTCTGAATCTTGAAAACATACTGCAGGTTGTAAATCAACCTTAGAACATTTGAGAAATTTGCCTCAGCCTAATGCAGATTTAAACAGTACAGTATTATAATCCTGAAGTCGAACTGAAAGCCATTAGAATCAAGAATGGATTTGAAATTTTGCATTTTGTTTATAGGGTACCTATTATTTTAACTTCTTTCTATGATGATAAGGAGGACACATCAACTTATCTGCAGGAAACAGGCTGTTCATTTCAACATCCTTCTCACGTCCCACAGTGCAATCATCTAAAGCCAAGATGCAGTTATGCAGAACACAGATGAAGTTTCGCTCCATATTACAAATGCATTCACTTAAACATGTTCTGCAGGAGTCCATTGGAAGATAAAACTATTATCCTTCCCACTATGAACACTGAAATTTTACTTTGTTTTTTCATTTAACTCTTGATAGAATAATATGAAATTCAGTTGTGACAAGGGGATCACTATTAAAATTTTAGCCTATTTTTTCTGTACCGTCAATGCGTAGCGAGTATAGTTTGAAAAATGAACCCAAGGTCAAAATACTTGGGGTGGTGAAATAGAGTGAGGAGTGAGCAGAAATAGCAACAGTCAATTATAATGTCTAATGGAGAAAATTATGTTAAACTATAAGTAATACAGTAGGTTCAGTCTTTGAAAGACTTTTTAAGAAGATTCTATACAAAATACATAAAACATTGAAAAGTCAAAAGTCTAAGTGGAAAAAAAAAGTTCTTCATGGGGTTAGTAGATAGCTCTTATCTTAGTTATTTCTCTCCTGATGACCCCAAGTTAGAGTATTCAGGTAAGGACTTGTATTGATTTGTTTAACTTTTAGAAGTTAACATCTGGGCACAAGACCAGAACTGAAATGAAAAAGTTGCACTTAAAGATCTCAGGTAAAATCAGAGGGAAAAAAATATATATAACTTGAATTGATATATTGACTGCTTTTTGAAAAGTTTCCCAGCAGAAGGAACACAGACTCAAAGACAGAGATATCTTTTTTAAAAAATAGATGTTTTAAGAATCACCACAGATTTATCTCAGGCTTTGTCTTTACTAATTTTTCAGACCAAAGGCTTCACATCACCCAGATTGAATTTAGCACTCTAATTTGTATATAGCAGATTACAAAGATAATTGCCAAAATAATTGTTCCAAGACTTATAGTTTATCACCTCACATAAAAAAGTATATAAGACACATTGTTGAATGAATTAGAATAAGAATGTCTATATATTAGTTTGAAATAAATTGGATTTGAAAATGTTAGATCTCTGTGGATGGTGAAAAAAGAAGAGAAAGAAAGAAAAGGAAAGAGAAACAAGAAGAAAGAACGAAAGAAAGGAGAGAAAATAATAATTATGAACTATCTATATGTATACACAGATATGTATGCATACACATACCTCAGTTTTCTGAGTATATGTTTCCTGAGAGTGTGTGTGTGTGTATTTCTACTGTACATAATTATATACACCATGAAAAGGGGGCTTGGATTTGGACAGTAGATATTAATTGTGTTCTGTTGAGTAATACTCATATACATATACGTATGCATACATAGTATCCTAAATTTATGTCTTCACGCATCAAATAAACTTCTTAGATTGAGTTTACACTTTCAATTCATCCATTGATTCACTCATGAGAATCTGTTATCTATCCTTCACTTAACACAGTCTAGCTGCAAACAATGGGCTCTGAAATAAAATCAGCAAATACACTTTCTTCTTGATTTTTCTTGATTTCTCTTTTGTGTTGGACACTGCTCCCAGTTTTTAAAGTTATTCTTTTTTCTATAATATTACTGGATTTTCATCCTTTCTATTCCCTTTGCATTTTATTATATGACTGATCTTTATTCTTAGATTTTTTCTTGATTCCTGTGTCGCTTTGCTGAATTTATCTATAATCATGATTTTACCTACCACAAGAACACTCATGAATCTCAAATTATAGCTATATCCAAAGGTCACAGTTAATTGTCTGCTCACCACTCATAATAAATAATCTCAAAATCACTTCACATTTAACAAGTCCATAGCTAAACTTCTTCTTTTCTCTTTTATGCTTGATTTTCATCCTATTTTCTGCCTTGAATGGTAATATCATCATCTAATCATTAACCCAACCATATGAGTCATCCTTGTATCTAATACTTTTCAACTGTCCACCACTTTTAATGTAAAATGCAACCTCTTTTACCAATCCTCGTGACTCTGTTATACTGTAGGCCTCTCTTTCTCACCTGCATTGTTGCCATAGCCTCCCCCCCTGGTCTGGAACTTTTTCCATCTCAAATTCACATGTGACTATATTAGAGCCATAACCTCCTCCCTGGTCTAGATCTTTATTCCAACTCATATTCACAGGTGACTATATTGGAGCTAACCATAATTCAAGCTATATCATAATCATAATCTATTTTAAATGATTTAATAATTCCAGGTTTAGGTATGAGGTAAAACTCCAGCTTCTTAACAAATTATATAAATCTCTCTATGAGCTGGCATGTCTATGTTATCGTTTCCTCCAACTCCTTACTCTCAAATTTTATACTCCAGTCCTATGAAACTACATATAGTTCTTCAAGTATAACATATTATGTCATTATTCTGTGCCCTTAAACATGATACTTCACCCCCTTGCAATAGCATATTCTTTTTCTTTAGCTTACTACCTCCAATTTGCCTTTTAAAACTCAACTCACCCTCTTACATGTCCTTCTAGGAACAGATGGTGGTGGCCTAAAAAAAAAAAAAAAAAAAAATTCAGTTCAGTTGTCACATATTGTAAATATATATTTTACTAAATTCAGCTCCATTCTCTGTCATAATCCTTCTTTGTGATTAAATCAATTGTACCTCCAAGGTACTCCCCAAATACAATTTATGATTATCTCTGTCACATACTTATTATATCAAGTAGATATTATCTTCTCATATTTGTCTTTGTCCAACAGAAATGTCCACTTCTAGAAAGCAAGGAATGATAATTTTATTTAGCCAGTATCCTAGTTCAATAAACCTAGTACACTACCTGATGTATAGCAGATATGCAACAATTATTTTAATTGAATTTCATTGTGTTACACCAACTGGGAAAACTTCAAAGTATGACATATTGTCACTGGCTCACAAATACTGTGAGATGCATCATTACGTAATGGATACAAATATAGACTATATGTTCAGACTGACCCTGGCTTGAGTCTTAGTCATTTCACTTGTTTTGTGAACAGGGAGAAATTATATGATACAATTATACTATACCACTATTATTTTGGTTTTTCATATATAAAATAGAAATAATAGTAATAACATGCACAGATGGGTTCAAATATTTTTGTTATTATTGATCCAGAGTATTTTAGAGACATCCTTTAAGAAAAAGAATATAAAACTACAACCATAGTACAACATATAAAAATAAATTTACTCATGAGAAAACAAAAGAAATCCTATCAGACTATATGTTTTAAAAACTGATAAATATTTTCTCATATCTCAGAAACAATACAATTTTAAAAATTGACTCACTCTGTACTATTTTTCCTTCAATATTTAGATTCAAATATTTTTTATTAATTTTTAAAATAACCAGAAATTTGTAATATTTTACATAGAAAGAATAGAGAGTCATTTCAGTCTTTCTTCTGGAAGAGCCTATCGGATTTTCATTATCAGTAATTGAGCTTTCTCTTCAAATTCACAACTTGGTGACATGTAAACTACTGGTATTTTTAAATATAGGAAACCTTTGTTATGTTTTTATATGATTTGTAAGGTGTAGAAGAATTTTCTTCAGATCATCATCTGGCTTTGTAAATTTCAACCCTTGCTCTTCCTCTACTACCTAATATGTCAGAGCCGTAGAACACACTGCCATTGTAACTCCTGCCTTGTGGGCTTTCTTCCACGATGCTATGTGAGTCGGAACAGGCTCAGTAGAAGCATTTCTGGAAGTCTTTTCTACTCTGGGGTAGATAACTAACAATAATGCATCTAGGTAAAGATGGGAATACAAATCAAGGGCATCCCCAACTCAATTTCCTCTTATCTAGATCTCTAGGATGCCCAGTGTATTCTATTGCCACCAAACACACAGGTTAACTTTTACAGATGATCATGTAAGTTGGAAAAAAGGAATGATCTTATCAGATGGCAGGTACAATCTTACTTTTTCAAAATTAGCCAGAGTATGTGACTATGTAACATTGTGTTACGGCCTCTCTTTCAGCTCTGGAAACAACTTATACAAGTGAGAGGCCCAGAAATCAAAATTCCCAGTAAGGGTTGCTGGTATCATTAAACTTAGATTTAAAAAATATTAAGAAAGCTTTCTGCCCATTAAGGATGTACAATGAATGTTCTTTTTTTAGAAATTACTTTTAAAAAATTGACATATTTGGTTCTTCAAACTAATATAGGTGCCATTCTTATGAACGACATTATGTGTGATACTTTCCATGGAGGTAATGAAACATAGGAACAAAAGTACAGATCCAATCAGTTTAAAACATTTTTTGAAGCATTTAAATAAAATGTATATTTTTATAAACAAACATTACATTTTATTAACACATAATGAAATGCTTTACTATTTAAAGCAGACTGCAATATTACTTCTGCAAGGTCACAGAGGAAGCTACATTTTTTTATCTGGAGACTTCTTGATGATCATGAAATCAGGGTTAGAATATTTTGATGATCTTTTTGGCTACTCAAATGCAATTTTTAAAAATTTGATGCATCTATATTCCTTTTAACACACAAAGGGCAAAGGATTTCTCTAGAATGTTGATAAGAGCATTTATTTACTGAGCAATCCTAGGGACACAGATCTCTCTCAATCCCATTTGTCTGTGCGGTCAGGACATTTTAGAATAGGTGTCAGTGCTGAATGAGAAATTAAATAGCTGGGTGATGAAAGAGAAAGCATCAAATAGCTGGGTGATGAAGGAGAAAGCATCTCCTTTCTAAGAAGGAGAAAATGGTGTTGACCACAATAAAGAACTAGTTCAGAGTGTTGAAGTGTTCATCAGTAGTTTCCCTTGAGATGAAGCATAAGGAAATATTTAAGATTTTCATGTAATTCTGTCTACACACTAGATTGATAGTCTGGGTAGTTATAGAATTCTAGATTGAAAGTCATTTTTCTGGATATTACTCTAATAGGTCTAACAACCAGTGTTGTTGGAAAAAAAGTTTAATGTCATTATACTTTTTATTTATATTATATATATATATATATAATTCAGTTTTCTCCCTTTATACTTTTATCTATCACATCCTGAATTACACAATGATGTGTCACAGTCTTCTTTCATTCACTGTTTTAGAATGAATGAAAGTGGGTACTCCTTTTTTTGGGAATGATCTAAAATTTTGTATATATATGTAAATAAATAAATATATACATAGTAAAAATATATGCTTTCTCTGTGTAAAATTGCTACCAGAGAAATGTTAGATCTTCTAGACTAATTCTTCCTGCATTTTTTTTCCTAATAATTTCAATTCCCTTCACTTTTTGTTTTTCTTTGTGATTCTTTTTCTGCATTTTATAACTTAGTCTTAAATTTGTTTTAAAAATCAGCTAACACATTCTTAATTTCAAGAAGTTTCTTTGTTTAACATCGTAGGACCCTTTGTCTTTTTGCCATTGCTATCTTTAATAAATGTGATGTATCCTTGAATTATAACACTGAGAATATGACTTTTTTTCATTTTTTTCTTCTGTTCCTTACATTATATCTGTTTTTGCAGTGCATTTGTTTGTTTGTTTGTTTGTTGAGGCAGGAAGTTTACCTTGCAAACTGGGAGGAATATAGCTTCTACATCTAGGGTGAGAGACAAGATCTGGCCATTTAGATTTTCAAATCCTCTTACTCCAGTTCAATATCTCTGAAGAATAAGCCTTAATTACCTGACCTGTGTATAGCCACCTAAATGCGGAGTTGGAAGGGGAGCTGAGAGTTTCATATATTTCTACATAGTCTCATATTTTTATTTTGTTTTGCCTTATTCTGTTTATCAGTTCTGCGGTTGAGGATTTTTTTTGGGATCTCCACAGAGTGAATGATCTTTCCTCTCATCTCCAGCTCTTCTTCCAGTATTTTCATTACAGCTTCATTTGTCCTGATCAGCTACTTGTCTGTTATGTCTCTGACTTTCAAGAATTCATTGAAAGCTATTAAACTATTTTCTTAAAACTTTTATATTGATACTTTTTTAGCTGATATAGTATCAACAGATCTTGAACAAGAGAGAAGAAAATACATACCTATTTAGTTATCTTTAAAAGGGAGTATTAAATAAGTTAAATTTTAAAAAGTATACTAGAACTTTGAGTGTTTTTTAATATATAGAGATGACTTCATGTTTTCTTTAATATTTTTAGGAGTTAGAAGTAATATTTTGGATGAGGCAGATAGTGCACATTTTGAGAGGAATACATTTTCTAAGTATTCTAGGAATATATACTGAATTGCAAGCCTCCCTTTCCATATGCTGTCATTTATATATAGAAGCACAAACTCTATACATTTGAAATGGCCAGATGGCAACTCTTCTCTTCATTACTGAAATGAAATAGGGAATACAAGAGTTCCCTGGTGACAACAGACTGCGGTATTTTGTTTTAAAGCACATAGTTTTGAAGTAAACATAAGCTTGCTTCTACCTTTTTTTAATGTTTGTTCTTTTTTTTAGAACTACACTGACATCAACAACAAAAATGTACCAATTCAGTAACTTGACTTTTTAAGTTAAAAATGAAAAACTAAATAATATTAGCATACACATTTGCAATTGTTACCTAAGAGAATTCTGATAGCTGCCTCAACTCTCTGTGTGAAATTATTCTTGCGTGGCATTTGTAATTGTTTGTGTCAGGAAAATGGAAACCTTACAGATATTTACTAATGTGCCTTGAAGAGCGTGTAACCTTGGAGATTTGTGTAATGTACCTTTGGAAATGGAAATTCTACAGATAGTTCATAAACTAACTCTTTGACTCATGATAGCTAAATTCTTCTTGAGGCAATATTTGTCCTTGGAAAAATCTGTTTTGTTAATATTTTATTTATAAGCAGAAGAATAAACTAGATAGCGAAAGATGACAGATATGTTTATTAGAAAACTTTATGTAGATCATGAAGTTAAGATATTGTACTTTCAACTACCCTTGTTAACTCTATAAATAGAGTCAAAAATAAACTGTGTCTCAATATATCATTCCACATAAGCAGTAATGCAAATACATTACAACTAACATATAAGTTATTTGAAGGACTTTCCAATAATATGTATAAAACTCACATAAAATATTTCCAAATAATATCTTTTTTATTTGAACTATATCTGTAGTTCTATATAGTCATAACAAATTTGACTTTTAATTTGAATCATAGGAAATGAAACTTAAAAACAACTGAATTAGTCTTTTCAACATTGAGCTATAAGAAACTTGACAGAAAGAAAATTAGGATAATGGGAAAATTGAGTTCTATGGAGAAAGGCACGTAGATTTTGGTATCTATGGTTTTTTTTAAAAGATTTTAAAACTCTTGGTATTTACTATATTTTCTAAAATAAATCTTGTAAAATATATGTACTATTCTACACATTTTTTCCTGCCTCCTACGAGTTCAGTGCCTGAATATACATGATCCCAAGTTTCCTGTTAGGTTTGGCTTGAGGGGAAAATTGACAAAGATTATCCCACTTTTACCAATGGGAAAACTAGAGGTAACAGGGACAATAATGCAGAAAAGCAATACTGAAACTGGAGCATTGGCCCCGGCAACATCAACTTCTCACTGTGCAAAACAAAGGTGTTAATTTTAAAAAATCAAAATCCATTCTAATTAATAAAATAAGATGGAACTGTGCACAAATTTTATTATAGGCATTTATTTTAGTCTCTTTAAATTTTAACATGTATTTTAGTATTCTAGTTATCATGGAAGGAGAGAACTATGATTACAGTTGCCAACAGGATATTATGATAATATTTATTTTGTCAAGATTCATTTCAGTTTCCTCAAGGCTCTAATCTGAAACATAGACCTGGCTTTGGAAGGGAGCAGGAGGACTGCTGAGATGAATACCCAACATTCCCCAAAACTTAGCAAAAGCCAAACTATTTCATGAATGCTTGTTTCCTCAAACTTTAAAGTCCTTGACTTCTCACTCAAAATGTACCTTTTAGGAATTAAACTCCAGTTTTGAACATATCATTAATGGTTTTCTGACCTCCTGTGTGCTTTTTTTTTTTTTTTAATTCTGCTGAATAATGAATAGATTTAATCTCAGTTATTAGGAGCCAATCTGTATCAATAGCAATAAAAGTTGATAATTTTACTTCAAGAATCTAAGATGAAACACAGACTTTTGAAATGAATTATGTAAAATACTGTGTGATCTTAATCATTAAGAAGGTACTTGTCTAAGTCTCACTAGTTTATTTTTTTATTTACTTTTATTTATCATTTTTGAGTCAAGATTTCATCCTATCACCAAGGCTGGAGTGCACTGGCGCGATCATGGCTCACTGCAGTCTCAACTTCCTGGCCTCAGGCGATCCTTCACCCTTAGCCTCCCGAGCGGCTAAGACCATAGACATGCACCACCACACCCAGCTACTTTTTATTTTTTTTGCAGAGACAAGGTCTCCCTGTGTTGCCGAGGCTGTTCTCGAGCTCCTGGGCTCAAGCAACCATCTCACCTCTGCTTCCTAAAGTGCTGGGATTGCAGGCATCTGTCACTGTGTGCCCAGCAAGTCTCATCACTTTAGAAAGTAGAGATAAGTTTAACTAAAAACAAATGTATCACTTGAAAAAACTACGATTTTGACTTTTTTCTTAGATAAGTCACTTTAAGTAAGATTACCTCATTTCTACTGTGACAAATAATGAAAGTGGTCCTGTTTCTCTGATCACATAAACTCCCCTTTCTCCCTTATAACCTTGAGGCAAATTAAGGCAAATAACAAGCAGAGCAATGGGGCAAAGTAGAATGTTTTCTATGTGTCAAGGTTCAATAGAAAACTTGCTCTGAAATAATTAAAGAGTTTCTCAAATGTGTGGCTAAAACCAAAAATAAATATATAGATGATAGATAAATAGATGGATATAGAAATAATATTTTAATATGATCATAATTCAGCCTATTTTTATGTAAAATAACACATTTGGAAGATCCTAATCTCTGCAGTTTTGCCTTTAATAAAGGATATGAAGGACTGGAAATAAACAACTCAACTCTCTGTTTTGTGGATATTGTTCCCCTGCTCCCACTTACCCAATTTTGGCAGCTAGAATGTTCATTGTCATATCACCACAATAGTCCTGTCTGAAAAGCCGCATGCACATAAACCTCACTGTGGGCCTCCCTTTTGGGCAGCAATCATTCTCTCAGCCCAAGGCTTCCATCCCACAAACAGCTGTTTCACAGCCACTTAAAATGATCCAATAACTGTGCACAGACAAACAAACATCCTTTGCTCATTTCCTTATCATTTGTAGACTGCAGACAAGCACATCATTTAAACAAAAGTAATAGGGAACCAACTGCAAGATTGTTCTTTCTTTGAGATGTATCCAAGTGATTGAGAAGGGGGGATATTTTCTTTCTAAATGGGAATAGAATCTTTGGAAGAAAAAACAAAATATAATAAAAAGTAATATAATTACTTTATTGACTAACAAGTAAGTTTATTGCAACTATTTATCATATGCATGCTGATCTACTTACTGAATTTCAGTTTCTTGTGATCATAATTAATTATAAATAATTCTCAGTGAAAGAAGATATAAATATCTTCTGAGTACATTCACTTCAAACTTATTTTCTAAACTTCAGATATCAAATTTAGACTTGACAACACAATGAGATACGTTTTAATACAGACAGAAATTATTTTCATTATTTAGCATATTATGATGATTTAGTTTCTTTCTTTTTTTTTTTTTTCACTTACTTAGGCTGAGTACAATGACTCAGATGATCCTTCTTTCTCAGCCTTCAAAATAGCTAGGACTACAGGCATGTGCCACCATGCCCAACCTATTTTTGTAGAGATGAAGCCTCACTATATTGCCTTAGCTGGTCTCAAACTCCAAGGCTCAAACAATCCTCTCATCTTGGTCTCCCAAAGGGCTTAGATTACAGGTGTAAATCACCATGTCTACCCTAGCTCTTGTTGGCTTTTAATAGTCTCTTTTATTCTTTTATTGTTACATAATTTGCAACTATTAAGATAAACTTTCAAAAGCAACCAAGTTTTCTGACCAAAAATTTTTTGATGGCACTCAGTTATTTATTTTGGACTGAAAATGTATTCAAATTGTTTTCAAATTGAACCTATGGGTTGTAGTAAGGTTTCTCAATAGCAACATTATTGACATGCTGGGTAGGATAATTCTTTGTTGTGGGGAGCTATTCTGTGTACTGTAGGATATTTGGCAGCACTTCTCAATTCTACCCACTAGATACATGACAATGCTCAGGTCATGGCAATCAGAAAAGTCTCCAGACATTGACAAATGTCCCCTGTGGGGTAACATCACATCGGTTGAAAGTCACTGGACTGTAGACGTAGACTTTTCTTTGTTATCATGTAGTAACTCTGTCTTAGAAAGCAGACTCTCATCTGTGGGGCTATTGGGTCTGCTATTCTGTTGCTTTCATTTCTAACATTTTATTCCTCACTTGTGACATCCACTATTTCTAGTTGACTTCCAACATCAACCTTTTTCCCTTGTTTTTTCTTTCTCTTTCCCTTTAATTCTGTAATTATACATGTTGAGTAAACCTACTGTCAAAGGAGTTGTGATAGAAATCATATCCCATAGACTCTTGGAGGTTATAACAGTAGAAAGTATAAACTATATACACCATGCTAACATTTATTAACATATCCATCCATTTTTATATCTCATAAGAGAAAATTTGCAAACAAAACCTTTTATTAATAAAATACAGTAAAAACCAAATATATATATATATATATAATAAGCTGCTCATTAACAATGACTTCCAGGTCCAAATATCTTTTCAGTTTTACAATTCCTATAAATTAATTGCTTTATCAGAAGGTACTAAATCCCCCAAGATGCAAAGCCCAAGTCAAATTCTCCATGATAGTGATGATCTTTATTAGATCCAGAAGGAGTTTAATTTATTCAGGTATGAAAAGAGGCAAAACCATATAATGGCATTGGTGTATGTAAGTATCAGTCTCATTGTTCAATTTCTTCATCTTTAAAATTGTAAGATTTGTCAAAAGACATAAGTGACAAAATACATATAAAAGCAGTTAAAACAGTACCTGCAGTTAATAATCATCCTTGATAATTTCTCCTACTTCAATGAATGGACATGCTAATAGGTTAATAACAACCAAAACATTGTTTGCAGCACAGAACATTCTGTGGAATCCTGACACATATATCTGATGGCCTACTAGTCCTCTGATTCATTTATTCACTCATTCCCTCAAATATTGTCCCACCTTTGAATAACTGTTAGACATTTGGGGTGTGACATATCTCAGCACACACTTAAAATCTAATTAAATTCTACTCTTCTCTTTGTATGCTTTGGATCAACGTCTCCCCCCATGTTTTATATCTAAGTGGGTTTAACTTTTTAAAAATCCATCTCCTTGATTTTATTCGACTTTTCTTTATTCTGCAAAAAACATGACCCTTCCGGCCTTAGAACGTGTCTCGCCGGAATTTCTGAAATATCTCTTAACTCGTTTTCCTGCTCTGATACAATCTTCGTATTACTATACACAGGGATCTTTCTAAAGAAATAATCTGATGAAGTTATTTCTTACTTAAAATCTTTCAATAGCTTTCAGGACAATTTCAGATAAGATCTGAGATCCTTAGTATGCCACAGAAAGTTCTTTATGAATTGACTTCTATTCTCCAACCTTATCTTTTGTCCTTCTTCACATTGACTTCTCTGGAAGAGATATACTAAAACATTTGAAGTTAAACAACAAAAAAAATGTGTGGTGCTCTGACAACCCTGATTCCATCATTTCATCTGCTTGTGATGTATTGCTGTCCGTATTCACAGGACTATTTTCTACTAGATTTAATATCAATTTTGGATATTTTTGTTTTACCTAGAACTTATTTCTTCATAATGTTTGTTATATTACATTGTATTGTATATATCTTTACATCTGTTAGACTCGTTTTTAGATATTCAGTTTCTTTTCTTTTTTTTTTTTTTTT